>NC_139723.1:80921120-81061574 GCF_964211835.1 Anser anser | reverse complement strand
GGGAAGGGAAGGGAAGGGAAGGGAAGGGAAGGGAAGGGAAGGGAAGGGAAGTTTACAGGCACACATCTAAGGCAGATTAAAAAAAAATAGAGAGAGAGAATGAGAGAGAAAAGTAGAAGAAATGCAAAACACTACCTATTTATTTAACTTTAACATTGTGAAAAATATCTATTTCTATTGTACACCTTAGTTATCGTCATAGGATATATAACTTATGTTACAGTTAATTATCTCAGCGTAAAACATTCGATGGTAAGGATTACTGCTTAAATGTCAGTCTTTGTGTCAGCAGTTTATCTTATTATTATTATTACTTGTATTTCCTTTAGAATTCAAATTTTGTTCATGGTTTCTTTGTTACTAATCCTGATTAATTATAATTTAAATTTCTTCAGGAAGGCTACCCGATTTAGAAAGACTTATTATTTTTTTTTTTTAGTAAGATTTAACTGAAATTCATCATCCTGATTGCTTACAATTGTGAAGAAGTCATTCGTATCTAATGGTATAAACATAATAAACATTCTTTCACCTTGGCATTATCTGAATTTATTTTAGAAATGTTGTATGTGAAAGCTTCTGAGTCGTATAAGGAAGAATTATTGTAAAAAGTCTGTTTATTACCCCTAATATTAATTAAACATTATGCCACATATTAAATGCTATTTTAATATGGAAATACTCAAGTCATCAAACTATGTTTGCAAAGTTTCTGGAAGTTCTAATAGAGTTCAATGAAAACATCACACAAAATATTTCAAAGTAATTTGTAATCAATTAAAAAGGTGAAATTATACATAAACAAATCTATAAAAATGTAATTGCAAATGCATTAAATCTTGTATAACCTATATATATATATAATCTAGTATATTAGACTATCTATCTGATCTATATTCCGTCTCCTAAACAAGGCACAGAACACTTGTACCATCACAGTCACCACATATCAGCACCAAGGCTCTCCAACACCACTGCCAACAACATTGTGTACATCTGTCTCCCTCCCCTTGGTGGTACTTCCAAAACAGCCCCCTCAGGTGCTTAAATCTGTCTGCACCTCACACAGCCAGCCAAGCAGTGAGATACTGTATGATGAGACAGGGTCCTTGGAGGACGTACTAATTGGGACTGGTGCGACTATGAAAAGGCATCAGTCTGGCATGAAACTGCTGTTTGAACTGTTTGAGTGCAAACCCTGGAGCTGGAACTGACACTCGGTGTGCTGCCCAGCCCAGACTACGAATTGTACCAATGACTATCTCACTACACTTCAGTCCATGCTGGAAGGCTTTATCCACTCAGATGAAAGGTTTACTACATCTCTGAGGGAATGCTACACTGCAGTGACCCTTTCACTGTTTCTTCTATCGGAGGATGCATGAGTTCGTGCCCAGAGAGCAGCCTTTGCAGGTAGACTTGACCACATGTTCATGGTGTGTCCCTACAAACCAGGTCCCAGAACACCCACTGTATTTGGATGCTTATTAAGGCAGCAACTTCTCAGATTCCTCTGTCTGTGTCATCTGGATCTGAAGCTCTGTCCTGGTGTTTGGGAACAGAGAGCAGAAGGCATCCTGCAGCATCCAAATAGACAGAGGTCTACTGCTCAAACTATGCCTCACTCCTTTGACCGCTGACCTCTTCCCAGATGCTAATTGGAACAAAATGAAAACTTCCATGCCAGAACAGCTACAGGAATGGGTGGAGGACTGGGGTGACTTTCTTTTCAGGTGAGGGCATTCACACCAGCCAGCTGGAGCGCATAATATTGCAAAAACCTTCTTCAACAAGTATTAGTTTTTCTATACCCTGGAATGGCTAGTGGTGGGAACACCTGAGTATCACAAAATGATCTGAATATCTTAAAACTGAATGACTGGGGAATTCTGTTGAATAACCAAATGTCATGATTAAATCTTCTGAGATAGACAGCCACACCTCACATATTAAATGCCATCTGAGCAAGTGTCACAAACAGGGCAGTCAGTTGAGTTAAATGCTTTCATTTATCCATTCCACCTGAGATCAGGTATAAGGTAAGTGCTAAACTGTCTAGAGATTTTAAAGCAGCATAGAGAAATAATTTCAGTCTTTTTTGAGAGTTTTGGCATGACACTTCAGTACTTTTTGAGTTAAGCAGCAAAAAAGTAGCATAATTTTGGATTTGTCCATTTGCATAGGCTTTCTCTCTCTCCTCCAGAATATCACTAGCTGCCTATTCTTTTATTTCAGCATCTAATTATTTCTGAATATATGACTCAAAGTCTCATTGACATTCAGTAAAAGTCAAGGGGAATTAGGGTTTGAAATTCACCTTCTAGAAATTTCTTTCAATAGCTTCTTATCCCAAAAATTTTGATAAAAGACTTCACCAGTATTTGCCAGGAGCTTTCAAGAGTACTGTGTCCTGGATGTTAGCTCTATAGCTGAAGTAAAATTGTTTCAGTGGAAATACAGTGATTTCTGTCAGCTAAGGATCGAGGCCTCAAAACACCAAGTAGCTGCTATATTACCAGGAACAAGGCACAAGGCATATTTGAAATTGGCAAAGGGATGTATTTGAAAATCCTTTGAATTCATGCAGGATCTCACACTACAATTGTTCACATAAAGAACTAGCTTACATGGAGTGAATAAAATGTTACCAAAATTTCATGACATTTGCAGCATCAACACCAAATATTTTAGGGTTTCAGTTAGCAGCATGAAATAAGTATTTCTGTCACAGTTGCTTTGTTTAAACTCTTGTTTAAACTCACACCTCTGCTTTTGTGTGAACCTCTGTGCCACCCTCTTATGTGAGAGAATGCTGTGTGATGCTGCTTTTGCCAGCTCTGCCAGTGCAATGCTGTGGATGAAAGCACTACAAAATGTTCTGAATGAGGAAGTACTTGGTGCCTGAGGAGATTGTATGTGTGTGTAGATGGGGAGTGAAGCTCCTTGGGGACACCTAGATTCTTGGAAAAAAAAATATATATATATTATTATTACAAGACAAATCGAAGTGCAGCTTCATTGGAGAAATTGTAAAATATCTGTAGAAGAAATAAATTAGCTGCTAGTGTTAATGAGGATATTTGAAAGTTATCATGGTCAGAAAACATCTTTTCATATTTTTAAAAATTAAAATTATGCATACATAAAATTAGGACAAGGCACATAAAGAGTACTACTACTACTCTACTACTACTATTATTATTACTATTATTATTATTAATTTTCTCACTAAAAATACCAATTCCAGAGTGAGAGTGACCATGGATGTGAGTTACGAGCCTCTGCAATCTCTCTGCTCCTGGTGGTCTCACTGGTTTTCCTGCTGGGGAACAGGAAAGTCACTTTTGTTTTGGAAATGGCTTCCCCAGAGGTACTGGTGGTAGAATTAGTCAAAAACATTGCCTGGCCTGTTCTGGCTCTGTTCCTTAACTCCTATGGTCTTCACACCTACTGGGCACCCAGGGAACCAATATTACCTTCATTACGTACTTTAACTAATCGATGCGAGATTAGGATCTGGATTCATCCTGTCTAACCTTAAATGATTAACTCAAGCCCCTACTCACCATAGGCTCCTTCCATAATCAATGGAGAGATGCAAGGAAATTATTAGAAGTGCTTCTGTTTTTTTAAAAAATAAACAGACTGCTTAATAAAATATATAAGTAAATAAATAAATAAATAAATGTCTCTATTGCTATTTCCAGCGAAGAACACTGAAGAGATATTGAGAAATCTGTATGTGGGATATGTTATGATACTCCAAACAGAAGATGAGTTTCAACTGAAATACATGCCTTTTAGATGTTAATGTCAAACAGCTGCTAGACACAAAACCATAGGAAACAAAACAACACTAGTTCCACTCCATTCTGTGCTTTGAAAGACTGTCACCAGAAAGAGTTCACTGGAAAGAACACCAGGATGATGGAGGTGACTAAGAACAAAAACACCAACAAAAACACCAAAAATCTCCCTCAAAACCCCATTCACGTACACACACAAGTCCTGGGGCTTGGGTTGAACTGTAAGAGAAGCTGAGATATTCTGAGCAAATGAATGAAAAGCAATGAAAAATGAATGCCAGGATGTTAAGTAGAACTTTGAGTGCTATTTTGAGAGCATATCTATGTTTTCAGAATATTGGTTCCAAGGCAGCTTGTAAAAAGACTCAAAATAACCTTTGTCTGTTTGTATTTAAATTCTGAATCGGAGATTATTTATTTATTTATTTATTTATATTTTATGACATTTACTGAAAAAAATAAGCTCCACTAGCCATTGACTGCCAGAACAATTAATACTATTCCTGTTAAGAGCTCTTGCTGAGACAAGCCTTGGTTGTACCACATATTGCTCAGCTTGACTGAGCTCACCGAACTCCACACTGAACAGGCTTTCCCCAATGCAAGAATCACTGGGTGAAATTCTACAGCTAATGTTACTCAGGAATTGAAAGCAGACTGAGTAAGGATCACTTCTGGTTTTAAAAGTAGTGAATTCCTCCTCCTATGGATATCAGTAGAGATTTGTGTTATGGACTTCCACATAATTATCTGATTCATACAGGTTTAATCATATGAACAAAAAAAGTAGGGAGGCCACTGATGAAAATAACTTGTTAGAAACAAAGCCATTAATAATACGCTTCAAACACATGAAGGACTTTTTTTCTGTCTGCAAGTCCTTATGTCTTGCTTTTTATTTCAGTACCGCCACTAAGAAATGCATATGTGCAGTGCATAAGTAAAATGGGTTAAAGACACTTTTCTCCACCTTGGTCGGTTTACAAGGAACCAACCAAACAGAAATGGCTCCTTATCAATAGAAGTCATAAATTTACTCTGAAAATTAACATATATCAAATGCTGCAAAAAGCAGCATGCCAGTAATCAAGATCAAACAAGGATGAAGTAAGAGTATTGACAGGCTCTTCATTACCTTTTAGAGAGGTAATTTGTAGGCTTCCATATAGATAATATAATGGAACAGATTCATCAATAACTCTCTGAAAATCCAAAGTAACGCTGTTGGCTCCACTGGATTTCCACAAGTGTAAGTGAGATTAAATATATTTTGACCCAATTGAAGTTTTCATTCTATTACTCTTTTTAAGATAACTACAGTATCTTCTGTACTACAAATACTCTCCTCATGTTTAAATTATCAGTATAGAGAAGGCCAAAAGGTGATGTGAATATGCTTTTCTGTATGACTGCATCTGTTAATGTTCATGAGCCATATCTTCACATATTGTAAAATGACCTATTTTCATTTATTTTGTAGTAAAATCAAAATGCATTTCAATGACAAAGACTTTCATCTTGTAAAAACTTCATCTGGCAGTAAGAATATATGTAAATTCTCTCCCACACTTCGATGGGACTGTTCAATAGTGTGTCCTATTCCAGCACAAACATCCATTAAACTAGGGTCTAATTTAGCCCAAATTAACCTACCCTGATAAAAAGCATAAATTCACCTGAATAACATCAGCTTTTCAGTAAAACTGTGACTGTTCAACTCCATTCATCAAGTGGAGTACTTTTATCAAGAAACAAAGCTCATTTATAGAAGTTAGCAGGAAAGATTAGAGCTAGCAAGAGAAGCAAATATGCTCCAGAAGCAACACTTTTACCTCTCAAGACAACTGATCTTTGCAGCAGTTGAGACAAAACAACAGCAATAGAATTTCCACAGCAGCAACAGTGTACGTCTGATTGCTCGTTAATGCAAGAAAATTTGGGGACCAGATAAGATAGGGCAAATTTCTGTTACTGGTCCTGTGTTATTCTGTTGGACTTGCTTTTCTCCATTCAGCAAATTCCCACATAAAAACATATTCCAAATTCAATGGTCTGTGGGTTTTAAATATTTTATAGATCTACAGATCTCTCCCTTTTTTTTTTTTTTTCCTTTTTTCTCCCTCACTTCAGAGACTCATCTTGCAGTTTTAAAACGTGTTTTTTATCCTTATGGGAGTTTTTTCTAACCATTAAAGTAAGCAACTAAAAGTCAGGACACTTGGGTTCTATTCCCAAATCTCTTCCTATTTCAAGTGGTCAATGACTCTGTCCTCATTTACCAGGCTGTGAATAGAAAACCAAATGGTTACCTCCCTTAAAAAGATTTTGTGAACTGTAAGACTTAATTAATGATTGCAAAGCAATTTGAGCACCTTGGATAAAATGCTTTTTGCAAGTACACAGCAGTTGTAGCAGAAATAATAGATGCTTTACCTGTGGTTGATTCTATGCAAAGCTTGGGTCTATAAGGAACAAGTTTATAAAGTCTGGGGATCCTCAGTGCTGTAAAACATATACAAAGTCCATTCAGATTCTTCAAAGATGTTAACAGAGACCAAATGTGGAATAAAACTGGACTACATAAAACAAGAGTGAGGTGAATCAGACACTGTATGTCCTGAGGAATCAGATACAGTGTAGTCAGCTCACTGATCTGTATCAACACATTAATGATTTATGTAGCTTTTAATTTACAACACAGACATATCTAAAATAATCAGGTAGAGGCAGGCATTAAAAATTCACTGCATGGGTCATAAAACGATTAGTTATTCAAGTGACTTCAGATTTGTATTTCATTAAGGAATAATTTTAATTTACTTTTAAACAGTTTATATACAGAGATTTAAGAACTCTTGGAAGCTGATTATGCAGAACTCCCACTTTTATGCATTCAATATATTTGAGTCTTTTTCTTTTCAAGCTGTTTTAATTTGTTTAAAAGAACATGCAAAAATTATGGCTTGATAATTTGGGGGTGGGGGGGAGGAGGGAAGGGGATTTATATTTTAATTTATAGAAAATAAAGTATCTATTTTATTTGCATTTTTTATATATGCATGAATTCCAAAAGAATATCAAAGGGGAGTCTGCTTTCCCTACTAATCCAGCCTGATTATATTCCCACCCCTTTGCCCCCCCGCCTCCTCTAACGAGCTCTCAACTTGGAGTTGATTGTATCTTGGCTGCATTTAAACAGTTGCATTCCACTTGCTACCGGAGAACTGGCTTCCTGCTTCATTGCTAGTGTTCATTTTGTACTGCCCTTCTTGATAAAATACTGCAATAATCTGTAAAACAACAACAAATCTAGGGGCAGTTTAAATCCAAAAGGAAAAATGTTCAGGTTATCTAATGACTTTTTTCTCCCCCTTTCCTCTTCATCTGTTTTTTTCTGTTTGCTTGTTTGTTTTGTTTTGTTTTGTTTTGTTTTCCTTAATCTTTTTGAAATAAACAATTTTAGATGTCTCCTGCAACTACAGGAACTAACACAATTATGTCAGAAACTTAGCTGTTATCAACCTTGTCGGGGAAGAAGTCTAGCTCATCATGCAGGTAGCCTTTGTGTTCAGATTTTTAACTATTTCTTTTAACTATTTCTTTATTCACTTCCATGTCTTACCCTGTAGCTTTTAACTTAAACAGATGCCTGTCATGTGGAACTTTATTGAGGGCTTTCTGAAACTCCAGATAAATCATGCTGTATGCATTGACACTGTCAACCTTGTCTGTAACCTTCTCAAAGTCAAAAGAAGTTAGGCAGATTCTTTCTCTTCTATATTCACAGTTTGACTTTCTTTCCTTTTTTTTTTTTTTTTTTTTGAGTTTGTGAGCCATATACCAGATGATGTAAATTGCTGCAACTCTATGGAGATCAATGGAATGATGCTGTTTTACAAGCTGCCCTGCAAATCTTTGACTTCTCCACCTGAACAGAGTTTCTATTTTTGATGCATACTGTAAATGCCCAAGTTTAATGATCCAATGAACCTTTACTTAAAACATAGACCCTGAGATACATAAGTTATCCATGGCAGATTAACAACTTTGCATCTGTATTTTTTCCTTTTACTCCCTAACTCACTTAAAACTAGCTTTCCATTTCCTTCATAAAAATGAACAATGGCAAGTGACAATTGAAAATTTTCAGAGATACGTTGATCCATTCATACAAGGACCTGAATCACGTCACATTCAAATCTGGTAGAACTCCCATTGGATAATGAAGGTTATGTATTGTCTATAATCCCCACAAAATATATTTGGGCATATGCCTCTTGTACGAGAGTTCACGGATTTCATTTTCACAGAAAAGACACAGAGAATACCAGATTCTTCCCATCTCCTCACTTTTACAATCCTATTTCTGTTTTCATCACCCTGACTGTCCAAGGAAGGAAACATTCACCTACAGTAAGAGTTTAAGTATTATACACAGTGAACTTGGAATTTCTTATGCAGCACAAGTATCCACACTGTTATCAGCTGAATCCCAACTAGATAATAATACCTAATACATATTTCATACAATTAACACCAGTTGCTGTAAATTATTTACATTTTGTTCCTTCAAGAATACTAGCCTACAGGCTTTACCTACGCCTTTTTATTTTTTCTAACCAGTAAGGACAGTTGATTTTTCCTAAAGCCATTTATGTCTTTTTATAACTGAACACAACTGTTAAGCACAATTCTTCACCTGCTTTGTTGGGCTTGATCCAGGACTATCCCAGCCTTGGTCTTCCTAAGAGCAACATCATTGCCAGATTTTGTCCTGCCCTGTGTCAGCATGAAATTGCATGATCCTTCCTGCCTTTGGCTGAACATGGGCATAATAGCCCACTTTACTGCTCCATGCCCAGCAGAGTTGTGTTCATGAGCTCATCTCCATGTTAATGATGCACAGTACATTTCCCTTTTTCTTTTTTGGCAACTTTTGGCACAAGATTTTGGAACAAAGAAGATCGGTGGGAAGTGGGAGAAGGGAGCAAAGGGATTAGCATATAGAAGTAAATGTAATGTGCTTTATCTGATTTATAATATTATCATTACATAGAAAGACAAAATGCCTAACAGTTTCCTAGTACTACATAGTTCTCAGTGCATCCTTCTAATGTTTCTCATATTTAGAGATGCTGAATAATCCATAATGGACATCTCCTTTGCTCTTAAGTGAAAGAAAGAAAGCTTTCATCTCCTTATATTAATTATCCTTGCTATCTTTGTCTTTTGTTACTTTTTTTTTTTTTTTTTTTTTTACAAAAATATGTGTATTTTCTGTCCTGAAATATCTAATGCTTTGAAATAGACTGCAGACATCGAGGGCTGAATACCTAGCTAAGTTAAAGAACCTTTCATGGAAACTGTGGTGTAACTTGAAGGACTATATTGACCCATTCTCCAGCCCAGACTATTTATTGACTCATGTGGTGAAGTGATATTGCTCCTGATAGTAAGGTTAGTACTTCCGTAAAGCAATGTGTGGTAGATCTAGACGTGTACCATCATGTGCAGGGTTAGATCAGGTATCTCTGCATGAAACTGTAGTCTTCCCCCATATATGAGTCATTACCGATACAAGTAATCTCAAAGCAGCAGTTTGGTTCTTTTGCTCAATCAGAGACCTATTGCAAAATATTTATCCCCTTTATGTAGCTTAGGGAGTGCATGATAAGCCCATTTGCATCATTAATAATATTCCAAAAAAAACACATTCCCAAGTATCTGAGGAGTTCTGAAGGCAGGAAAAAAGTTTTCAAGGATTTTACTATGCTTTCATAAAAACTTGTATTCAAAAGGAACAAAACTGTCCATACATGATCTTTACAGGGTATATTGAGAATGCTCATTCAGCCCTTAGTAATTCTTCACCTTTGTATGTCACTGGATTTTTGGCAGTTATTGGAAGCGGAATGCTCCCTGGTTTCAACATCCATTTAATACAGTACTGAAATTTCGACCTCCTGACTGTAGTCTTCACAGACCTGTAGTACAGAATCATCATTAACATACAGAACACTGTCTGAGGGGAAAAAAAATATTAAAAAAAAAAATAAAATAAAATTGTGTGGCAAATATAGATATACATTTCTATTCACAATCCAGACAAACTCCAGCACTTTAAAAATAAGTGTTAGAGGTACTAATTGCCAAATGAGAAAAATACTAGCATCCCTGTATACCCTTGGTGTGTCTTTAGTCTGAGTATGCTTCTGTAAAATCTTTCAGACATTAATGATGACCAATTGTCAAAACTAATAGTATTAAATTCAGTGGAAGATAAACCCATAGTTTTTCCATACCCATTTGTACTGGGTCAATTCCAGCATCAGAAGACCCAACTTTCTGAAAGCAACAGTAAAAATCCTGAAGTATTCCCTTTGCTTTAGAAGTGCAACTGTCTACCTATTCTACTGGCATCCTGCAGAGGAAGACAGATGCTGTCTGAAAGGTGTCTGCAAACTACTAAACCAGATTCAGCTCAGACATTAACTGTTGCCAGTGTCTGTTCCAAAAGAGACTTAGTTTAAATGTACAAAATTACAGATCCATACTTGTAACAATTGGCTATTCCCTACACATTTGGGCATTTTCACCTTCTAAAGTTATTGCTGCTCTGTCCTGCTTCTATTTTAACAGAAGTATCTTATGTGAACAAACCTATTTAGAAAGAAAATCTAGGAGCATTTTCAATCTGTATCTTCCTGCAGTTGCTAACCTAAAGACAAAGAAAGCAAATGAAAACTGAAAGAAAAATAAGGACTTAAATGAAGTTAAAGGTAGAAAAAAATCATTTTAGTGAGATGAAATCTTAGTCTTCACTTCTTAAACTGGACAAGATCAAATTCTGATGCCAGTAGAAATTTGGACACTAAAGAAATGGTGCATGACAATCGCAACTATATGGCAATTTAGTCCTTGAAAGACAAAATCGTGAGTCCAGCACTTAATGGAAGTTCCCTCTCTGGATTCTCTCCTAATATATGTGACATTTTAATGTCAGATGATGTGCTTAATGTAATTATGGTATGCAATTTCTCCTTGAATTATGAAAAGCTTAAGCCTTTTTGTCCTTCACTTATGAATTTTCAGACCACTATGAATTCCCATTTGTGTTTTCTCCATGTTGACACTGAATACATGAAGAATCAGTCTTGGAAAATAAGCATAAAATACCCACGAATTAAAAATAAGCCAATGAATAAAGTATCTCAGGACATTACACAGATGTTTTGAGTTTTGGGGTTTTTGAAACATTCACAGAGAAGTACTTATTCTATCAGAGCACAGAAACTAGAGTGAGTGGGAGGCTCTCTCCATGCCTTGGGAGAACTATGCAGGACTAGTGAGCTGAACTAACTTGGCCTTGGTTTTCTGTTTCAGAACAGGGTTAGAAAGTACAGCTAAAGTAAAATAAATAAACAAATCTCCAAAACACCTGAGAAAAAGAAAACTCAGAGATATATCTGTTTGCTATTGACCTAATAGAGTTACTTTATATATTCAGACGAAACACAAAGTGTATGGAGGAACTGAGAATCAGAAAGGAACTAAGGGTCCTTTCTGTCATGTAAGACAAAGAATCAGCAAAACAAAGATCAGAAGACATCTAGAACAAAGGAAATAATAATAATTATAATTTTATATATATACATATATATATAAAGGTTAAAATCTGCTTTGAATGCTACAGATTCTTCACCTGGGAAGAATCCCTAGGGAAACAAACAAACAAACAAAAAAAGATTTTTTTCCTAGGGGAAAAAAAAAAAAAAGAAAAAAGGAGAGAACATGTAGATACATGGATAGCTAAATCCACACAGTAATAGAGAAGTTATAATACAAGTCTTGTTGCAAAATCACTTTTACATTTATAAGAACTGAATTTTGTTTGGGAAACTGGATCTCCCACAGATCTAGCTGTACTTAAATACCTTTAATAAAAGGTGAATGGAATAATTTTTCTTTCGTATCTGAAGTAGAATTGGCAGCTTCAGTCCATATGATAGAAAAATGGCAGATTTTCATTTATGCTGCTATCTGTAGATATGTCTTGCAAAAGACATTTAGCAATTAAATATTCAAAGACAGATTTTCAATGGAGTTTTGCCAGATTAAGATAGTTGGGGTTCTCACCTTAAATTTTTAATTTCTTAAGGTTTCAATGATTCCTTTCTAGTTCACTTTTTCCTTGCTTTCTCTCTCTCTCTCTTTTTTTTTTTTTTTTTCTGAGGAGGAAATAAGGGATCATATTTTTTTATTAATAAAAAAGAAAAAGGAAGGGGAAAAATACCAAAAGAACGGAATTTGTCTTTATGAAAGAAAATACTGTAGATATTTTGCCAAAAAGGACACATAGTGAAAATAGATAAGTTCATTTGAGAAGTATGTGGAAAATATATATTTCCTGAAGAAGATGGTGCAAATGAAGAGGATAAGAAGAAAAATGTCTTGCGTGGAAAGTATTCTTCAAAATGTGATTTCTCTCATCAAGTGAGGAGGCAGCAAAGCATTGCACCACTGAAAGCTGCAATGTTTCTTACTAGGCTTTCTTTGAGAATCTTCATTTATTTAGTTATAAACACAGATCTTTTGATTAGAAATGTTTTCTGATTTTTTATCCATTAAATAAAGAAGTGGATAGAAAGATAAATGATGTATTAGGCAATAAGGTGAATGAGAATGGAAAACAAATAGGATATGGGGGTGAAGATGGTAACTATGTAGCAGAAAAGATACAACCTTGCATATTTTGAAGAACATATTCTATTCAGCAGTCAATATTTCTGTTTTGGTCTTTGTCTTTCTTATCCGCTATGGATAGGCAAGGTGAGGAGGGTACAAGCTTAATTAAGCAAGAGAAGAGGCCGATATTTCTCTAATTAATATCTGATTTGCCAGAACATTAAAATCTGGGTGAGCCCAAACAGTACTTAAACACGTATTGAATCAATATATTTTGGCTTAGTTTTCTTCAGAGGTGAGGAACTGAGACATTTTGGAAAAAAAATAAAATTAAAAAAAAAATAATCAATGACCATTTATAGCCCAAATCTAATTCTGATTTATATACTTCTGATTTATTTATACTACAAACTTCTTACAGCTACTTCTCTGGATTTTCATCGTATTTAAAAATGCAAGGTGGTGTTTTTGTCTGTTTCCTTTTATGTTTTTTTGTCTGTTATTGTCAAATCAGGACACCAAGGTAATATGTTAAACTAATATCAATGGAGTTAAAAGTTACAGGAAGTGAAAACAGCCTCTTCCTTTAGGATTAATATTCATGTTGAAATAAACAAACTATTCTTACATCTGTTCATTGTTCACCATCACATACTTAACTGCAAAGAAAGAGAGGAAGACAGAAATACAAACTCAATATATTTGCAGGAAAGTAGGTTTTTTGTTTGTTTGTTTGTTTGTTTTGTTTTTGTTTGTTTTCCTATAGTTCCAGTAATTTCTAGTGTTGCTGGTAGTTGTACAATCCAAAGCAGAGGGATATGCATGGAGAGGGAGAGGGATCCTCCTGCCCCTTCCACTGAGAATAAGAGCCTTCCTTTCAGTACACACTGACAGACTAGAGATGTCCTAAACTAAGTGCCTAAACCTCCTCTTTCAATTACTGGAAAGAGGTAAAGCCAGTCCAGCAGTTACTGTACTTCACAGAATTGGAGAGAAATAGGCAAAAGCATTGAAAACATCTCTCAGGAGAAAAGTGACCAGAATCAACATATCACATGAAGACAAAGTTTTCCTAACATTCTTTATAAGTTTATTAGACTGAGAGAGAGAGAAAAAGAGAGATAGAGAGAATACCATGCTCATATAGGAAGGAAGAGCATGGATTCAGATCTGCACTTCAGTCACTAACAGTTTTCAAGTGACTGCTTCATGTAAAATTCAAATGTTTCTTTTGATTCAGGGCTTGGCGATTTTGCCCTCTTGGATGAGTGCTCTAGGCACTGGGAGGTATGTTGTCATAGTACTTTGTTTTGTTCTGTTTTTCTTTGTTTTTATTTATTGTTGTTATTATTGTTGTTATTAATACTTCCTCACTCTGGCTAAACAACTGTTTTTTCAATATAACACAAAGCAGCTTTAGTCTCTCCACATTAGGCTGAATGAATTTAGGTGGTGGCTTAATTTTGGCTAGTTAAAATTTTTGATAGCTCTGGGCATCTCACAAACTAAGATAGGAAAGGCTTTCTGGAATACCTCAGCAAAGCGGGAAGAAATTGATGAATGGTAATTGAAATATTGTTAACACTTGACCACACACAAATACACAGAATTAAAACTTCAGGTGCTAAAGAAAGTTAAATGTTCGTAAGTGAAAAATCTGCATACTTATAGGAACATTATGGCTACACAGCTCTAGAACAAAGATTTTAAGAATTAAAACACTGCATTTAGGTGTTCAAAGTTCAGTTAAATTTATAGTTATTGAGTGTTTAAATTGTATGACAACTAGGGTCCAACATTCACCAACCCCTAATGGCTTAGCCTTTGCCTAAAAAAAAACGTTCTCAGGGAGCAGCTAATCAAGAAGGATGTGTTGATAGAAAGTCTTGGGTTTAGTAGACACCTCCAATAGCTTCTCTTTATTTAAACATGAATAATTCAACTCCATCTGAAGGTCCGTCAAATATACCTTATAAGCAACTGGAAGATGTAACAGCAACAAGTACCAAAAGTAAAAGAAAATGTTTTGCAGATTGAGCTGGAAGTATTAGCACTATGTTTTTCCAGTATTGAAGAAACCCTTCTCTGTGCTGTACAGGGCTAGATGTTTCTCCATATCAACTGCAGAAAGTCTCCTTGTATACGAAAATGTCAGCAAGTGGAAAATGTATGCAGAATTAGAAACCAGGTTGATGAGAACGGAAACTGTGCTCAGGCGTGGCTACAACTTCCAAATCCACCCTGCACTCGTAGATTTTACATTGCTATTTTAAAGGTTGTTTATGTTCACACATTTTTTTTAATTGGAACTTGACCAGATTTTGCATATTTTACGATGCTGTCACTTTCCAGAATATCATTCACAGTTTCTTTTTTCTAACATTTACAAAATTTAATGACTTTCTTCCTATAAAAGATGTAGGCATCTGCAAATTTTTATTTTTTTATTTTTTATTATTTGACATATAATCAGTTTAAGCAGTTTAAAACCAGGAGGGGGGAACATCCTGCTTGATAGTTTACCAATAAAAATGAGGAAAGATAAAAACAACAGGAGCAGACACCCCCTACTTCTAGCCTAAGATTTCTGCAAAACAGAATGCACTGTGTTTTTATGCTCTGAGTGAAAATTCAGAGATAAGACTAACAGGATAGAGCAGGCCAGATTTTTTTCCAGTGAATGTGAGTTTATTAAAATGGTAAGGTTTCAATGAAGTCTGTTATTCAAGACCTCTTGGATTAGGTGGGCTATTAGCTAGTTCTGAGGGAAAATCTTAAATTCCTGGTGGATCTGGGGCTCTAGAATTTTGAGAATGGTAGTGTTTCAGCCATGGGAAAGATACTACTCTAGATTTCTTCTAACAATTAGAGGAGCAGGCCTTTACTAATTCATTTGAGGTGATATCATACTACTGCTGTTAGTGGTGAAATAGAAGGGAAGATTGATCCCACAAGGCAAATTTTGTGATCTTCCAAATCTTTGTAAGTTTTAATAAAACTAATTAAAATTCTGTAATAGAATAACTTGTGACAAAAGGAGAGCATTGTTTTTTCCTACAGGGGGGTTCCCTTTACTCACACAAGTAATTCTGTTAAATACAAAGGGATGCCACCATTGTTTAAGAAATCAGGAACACAGGGTATTATGAGTGATTAGATATTTTGAAATAGGTGTTGGTGGACTTCATGGTATTTATTTATTTTCATTGATGTTGGATGTGAATTCTGATCCTCTACATCAAATTCAATTCACAGGATGCTCCCTGTCCATAATCTGGAAACAAAAAATGTTCCAGAGAAAGTCATCTCCTAGTGCCATGTAAGTTTGGCTGAGATTTGAAGTGGCTCATAGAGGGACCAATATTGTTTAGGACAACAGGCAAAATTTAAAGGCTCTGTTCTCTGGGCTGTGTGTTGCTATGGACAATGTTATTCCCAGATTGCAGCCCAGACTTCTGTGTATGGTAGAAAAAAGAATTGTCCATGTTTCAGAGTTCATTTTGCAATTTGAACTTTCCTCGCTAAGAAGATAAATAATGAAATGTAGTTCCATCCTGTTTGACCTCACCTAAGAAAGGAGAAAGCACGTGATCTAGTTTGAGTGCTGATTTACTATAGTGACGCTTCCCTGCAACTCTGAGTGGATAACTCACATGCCCCATCTCTCTATTTCTCATCTGTGATATGGCAGTGTTGATATTTCCACATCAAATGTAGTATAAGGTAGTCTATTAATTGGTCTAAAGAAATACCTAATTTATTGCTTATTGAGAATGTCTTTTTAAAACCTCATTTGCTCCAAAATAAAAATCCAGTCAATTAAAAGCATATCAACTCCATCTTATTTAACTCCTTCAAAAGCATCAGCTAATGACTTCAGAACAGTATTACCTATTAGTTCTGTATTAGACCTAGCAATTTGCAGTAACTTACTTTCTCTGCTTTAGTATATATCTAAGTCTGAGCTACCCTGTCTCTTGTATATTTTTACCATTTCCGAAACTTGGGTCAGTATGGTTTTTTTTGTTTGTTTGTTTTGTTTTGTTTTGTTTTGTTTTCTTTATTTTTTTAATAACCATCCCTTTGCCCAATTGCCCTTTCTACAAAGATTTTCTTTGTTTACATGCATTTTTATTTGGTTTGTTGTTGTTGTTTTTCATCTTTTTTAAACGAACCTAAAGGTAATTGTGTTCTTTACTGTATGTTGAATTACGATAGACACTTTTGAGAATAGTGCTTTGTACAATGGATCCCACTTGATGACGATCTGATATAAAAATAAACCTAGGAGAATAGATTGACTGAGCAACACTATCCCAGAATACACAATATATAACACTTGTCAGAGAAATAGGACAATGATAAAATGAAAGACGCCAGAACTCCTTTGACCTGCCGAAGTTCTACTGTGTAACAGCACAACACAGCTCACCTTTTAATTGTCCAGCTTTTAATAGTACAAGCAGTCTGAAAATTGAAAGAAATAAGAAGAAATGGGAAGACAGCCTATAAGAGGTTCTGCAATGCAGAAAGCAAAAAGGAAAAATTATTGTCCCAAACTTTGGAAGCCATAATTGTTTGTTGGCTAAGCAGAAAAGAGCTAATCAGAAAAGAGTTGGTGCTTGTACAGCTTCAAACTATGGAATGTGATTATATTGGTTTGATTGCCTCAATTCAATATGAAATGTTTCTTACAGTGATTTCCCTATCTAGTCCCAGGGGTTAAAGATGACTATCATTTGCCCTTATAAAAGCTTTTGGAAAATCAAACATGCTTTTTATATGGTTATGTTTTCATTTGATGTTTCTTAATAGCTAGTGATTTTAGCTACATGCCTTCCCTTGAAAAAAAAAAATCAGAAACTTCTTGACTGGATGCATGGAGTGAGCATACTGAAGCACAAGAGTGCCAGACAGCTCTTTTCAGTACTGTTTGTGCTAACTATTGCGGTCATTAAGGGTACAGAGCAACTGTGCTATGGAACATTATAGACTCTGATACCCTAAATGGACCATTGATTTAAACACAGGCAAGGACACAGTGTCCATGGGTGGAACTGTCTGTTCTGTTGCATGGTCATAGTCTCGTCATGAAATGGGAGTTAGAAGGGAAGTTACAGTCACTGTAAATTCACCTTTAACTACAAGACAGGACGAAGAGCATTATAATAAGGATACCCAGCTCTCCATTCTGTTTCCTAAACCTGCTATTCTTTCAACTCTGTAGGAAAAGACAGGGAACTCTGTAAAGTCATCTCTTCCCATGCCCATGTGCTCCTCTGACAGAGGAGAGCAGCCTTGAAGATAGAGTTCAGGGGGTTTGGATCAACGGCAAGTTGAATACAAGCCAGCAGCATGCCCTGGCAGCCAGAAGGGCCAACCACATGGCGGATGCATTATTCACAGCACTGATAGCTGGCCAAGGGAAGGGATTGTCCTGCTCTACTTTGTGCTTGTGTGGCCTCACCTTGAGTCTGCATGCAGTTCTGGGAGCCACAACAAAAGGACATAAAACTATTATAGTGTCCAAAAGAAGGCTGCAAAAACGGTGAAGAGGGGAAGCCGTGAGCAGCAGCTGAGGTCCCTTGGTTTGTTCAGTCCAGAGCAGAGGAGGCTGAGGGGAGGCCTCATGGCGGCCTGCAGCTTCCTCACGAGGGGAGTGGAAAGGCAGGCGCTAAGCTCTGCACTCTGGGGACAGTGACAGGACCCCAGGGAAGAGTGTGGAGCTGCTACAGGGGAGGTTCATATTGGATATCAGGAAAAGGTTCTTCATCAGGAGGGTAGTTGGGTACTAGAACAGGTTCCCCAGGGAAGTTGTCATGGCACCAAGCCTGCTTGGAATTCAAGAAGCATTTGTACAATGCTCTCAGACATGTGGTATGATTTTTGGTTGCCCCTCTGCTGGACTCCATGATCCTTTTGGGTTCCTTCCAACTCATGATGTTCTACGATTCTATTATTTAGATCATTTTTCTCGTATCTTGGGGAGTTTTCTGCCATCAATCTCAAGTTACACCCTAATGGATATTCCCCTTATGTATAGGGAAGTTCAAACAACTATAGGAATGATTTGTAAGGTAGTTGACAGGTATACTACTGTGGTAGGTGTTTGTGAGTTAGCTGTATAGAGGCAATAATGCAGGATGCAAAGTGGGGCATGTTTACAGGTAATATGCCTCAGACTCCATTCTGTCTATGTTCAAACCATTACTCTGTGTTCAAGCAGAGGCTGATGTCATTAGATGTGAATCTCTGGACAGTGTTTCCAGTTCTCTGTATCGTTTGCAAAGGCAGATAGAAGAAGGCATCAGAAAGGAGAAAGAATGTCCACATCCATTATAGAAGTATGTCCTTAAGACATGTGTCCTTGGAAATATTATTTCTCTGTTCTGCAGTGAGCGTTTATATGTTCCCAGGCATTGCACAGCTTCCGCTCTGCAGAGGGGATAATGGCAATAGAATTAGTCTTTTATATTCACAAAGAAAGGTCAACATATGCCTTTATAAACTTTGAAAACATCCTTTTTGCACTTTCTGATGATCAAATATGTTGAAAGAACCAATCAATTGGATGTAAACATTTCATGTTCAGCAGTGTATAGTCAAGCAGGACAGTGTATAATGGAACGCTCCAAAATAAAGAGTGTACAAAAGTACATCCCTATTAAAAGCATAGATTTATTGACCTATTGATGTGTTTAAAAGGTCTCTGCTCTGAAACTAGGCTATATGTAAATAAGAACAAATGAAAGCAAAGGACAAATTCACAGGAAGAATTGAAACTATATGAATCATTCAGGCTTTCCACAGCTGAACTTAAAATCATTTTTAACCTGTGCTTGCCTCTAATCTTGAATTCCTTTTGTAAGCTAAAAAAAAAAAAAAAAAAAAAGTCTGAAAAGTCTGTTTCTACAAAAGCGATTCTTACCGAATTAAAAGACTATTTTAACAATCCTGACTGACTTATTGTAAAATCATAAACATTTTAAAGGAGAGAAATATCAGAATTTATGGCAGACATTTTTAATCACTTTAGAAATAAGGAACAACACAACATGAATATTTAAAATGACTATTGAAGAGAATATATTCATTCCCTAAAAGAACAACGCAAAAACAAAATTCAGTTCTTATTTTTAAACTCATTCAGGTCCACGTCCACAAATTCTTGCTCTTCTTCTTACAAAGTAAACAGTGCACTTTACAATCCACTCTACAAGGATAATATTTAAAATGCATTGTTATGATTTCTGTATCTATATCCAGGAAACGATCATGAAGAAAATACCTAAAAATATGGATAATTCTACATATATGTGTATTTTAAAACTTACACTAGCTCTTCTGCAGAGCTCATTGCTTCAAGGTATCTTGGGAAGCAACACTTCAGGAAAGGCTTAGGATGTTGACAAATGATCTCTGGCAAATCTGCATTCACAGGTCTACCCTGCTTGGAAGTTCACCTTGCCCCTATTCTGCAATTCACACCACCCCAAAGCAGAGTCAGTGAAAGAAAAATATAATCTTCCCTGAGCTGTTCCATACTGAAGGTTTTGCTATTCATTTAAATAAAGATGTTGATCTTCACGATGGAGCAGCTGAAGTCTAATCACATGTAGTCTTTTGCCAGCTTTGCTATAGGTCTAGGAGAGGGAAAGGCACCTACAATTAGCAGTATCTTATATCACTGATACAAGATTTATCAGATCTCAACTAACAGAGACTTTAGGTGTTGTATATACGAAAGGACAAATCAAAGTTAAATTAAGTGCTGCAAGAAGGTGGTGGGAATAGAGAACCCACAACAGGTATTACACATGTAACATTTATTTTGGTGCTAAAATTTCAACTTAAATAAATGGAAGTTCAGACAGCTGAATGTATTTGCCAATCTGATACATAAATTAAGATGCTTCAGTACATAACTGTATTGGGTTTACATGGCAAGGTTTGGATAGCAGGAAAAATGCAGGGGTGGCCTCTGTGTGCAGAGCCCAGCAGCTGCCCCATGTCAGAGCAGAGCCAGCTCCAGCTGGCTCCAAAAGGGACCGACTGCTGGCGAAGGGGAGAAAAAAGGCTGTGCAACAGCAACTGGGAGAGACAAGTGAGAACCAGCCCAGAGGACCCCAAGGTCAGTGCAGAAGGAGGGCAGGAGGTGCTCCAGGCATGGAGCAGAAGTTCCCCTGCAGCCTGTGGAGAGGCCCCTGGTGGAGCAGGCTGTCCCCCTGCAGCCCATGGGTCCCACATGGAGCAGATCTCCATGCTGCAGCCCATGGAGGAGCCCCCGGTGGAGCAGGTGGATGTGGCCTGGAGGAGGCTGCAGCCCATGGAGAACCCCTGCAGTAGCAGGCCCTGGGCTAGAGCTGCAGCCCATGGAGAGAAGCCCACACAGGAGCAGAGGGTCTGGGGGGCGCTGCCACCTGTGGGGGACCCGTGCTGGAGCAGTTTGCTCCTGGGGGATGGACCCCGTGATATGGAGCCATTTTGGAGCAGTTCTTGAAGAGCTGGTGCTTGTGGGCAACTCCCGCAGGATCAGTTTGAGAAGGACGGCATCCTGTGGGAGGGACCCCATGTGGAGCAGGGGAAGAGAGTGACCACAAAAGATCAACGCAGTCCAATTGTTACGGAGGGACTGCAGCCCCCATTCCCTGTTCCCCTGCACCACTTGAGGGGAGGACATAGAAGAGGGTGGATGGGGAGGAGGGAGATGTTTTTAGTTTGCTTTTTGTTTGAAATCACCACAATAATGACTCACTATCAAATGAGATTAGGAAGAAATGCACTTAAAAAACACAAAGTTATATAATAAGCAGCTATGGATGTCTTTTTTGGCTGAGGCATCAGTTACTGGCTAATGTCAGAGGTGTGAGTCTGGAAAATAAAGGCCAGTTTTGTGATACAGAATAACTAATGGGATGGTTTACATAGCTGTAACCCATGTTGAATCGCAGCACATGATCAAACTATTAAAATATTCTTAAAGGATGAATGTCACCAAAAAAATGTTGATCTTCAGGCAAGTGGCAGAAGTGTCATTTCATTTATATATAAAAACCAATGAATTCCTTTAAATTTGGAAGGTTCTAAATACAATAGAAAGAAGTGTTACATTGAACAGTTTAGGGGAATGTTGATGAAAAGGTAAAAAGTTTTAAATTGCACCCACTGTAGAAGAGCAATGATTTGTTGATCAGATACCTGTTATTTGAGGATAGACTGATAGTTTGGGAAACCCAACTTGAACATAACATATTTGGGGAGTACCAATTTATCCTCGTGTTTCACTTATAGTGTCTTTCCAATGCCTTGATTCCACCAAATAAAATTTGCTGCACTCCCAGGCGACAAAAGACAAAGTTGTTGGATCATTTAACTAGCCCAGGAGGAAAAAAAAAAAAAAAAAAAAGTGAAAAAAGTGGAGGGAGAATGGTAAAAGACATGATGCTGCATTATTACTAAAGTTGTTCAGATGGATGTGCAAGGCACTTCAAATGGAAGGAGGAATGTCTCAAACATTGTTCAGCCACCAGACAGAACCTTCTGTGTGAGATTCAAAAACGTGGATTAACATTTGGGAGAAAAAATGGTTATCTATAGAGTTCAGCAATCTTAATTTATTTGTATATCTGTTGACATCCACCTATTTGCTCACAGTGAAACATGTGCTTACTTCAATCAAAACATAAATGTCAGATACCATCATCACTGGAGTTATACCATCTTTGTGAGCTGTCTATAAAATAATTCTAATCCAGTCTAACCCAGAACCCTTGGAAAGGTTGTGAGAGTCATTTTTATGAGACTTTTGTTATCTGGGTTTGAAATTAAAGAGCTTTCCAGGCTTCTCCTCATGTTAATTATCAAAGCATTCTTGTTGTCATTTGTGACTTACCTGTGTAAGTATCCTTATGCTAAAATACGTCAGAGTTTGTTTTAGAATAGTTCCATTGGAAAGGACCTACAAGGATCAAGTCCATCTACCTGAGCAGTTCAGGACTAACCAAAAGTTAAAACTTATTCATGAGGGCATTTTTCAAATGCCTCTTCAATTCTGACGGACATGGGACATCAACCACCTTGCTAGGAATCTGTTCCAGTGTTCGATCACCCTCACAGTAAATATTTTTTTCCTAATGTCCAGTCTGAGCCTGCCCTGGGTCCTGACATCAGTTACCAGGGAGAAGAGACCAGCATCACCCTCTCCATTTCCTTTCCCCTGGAAGTTGCAGAGAGTGATGAGGTCACCTCTGGATCTTCTTTGCTCCAAACTAGACAGCTCAAGTGTCCTCAGCCTCTCTTCACAGAACATGCCTTCCAGCACTTTTACCAGCTTTGTTGCCCTCCTCTGGATGCTTTCAAGGACTTTAACATCCTTTTTATGTTGGGGAGCCCAGAACTGCACACAGTATTTAAGGCGAGGCTGGACCAATGCTGAAGACAGCAGAAGAATCACCTCTGTCTGGCTGTGCTGTGTTTTATGCACCCAAAAATGCAGTTTGCCCTCTTGGCTGCCAGGACACACTGCTTATTCATTTTGAGCCTGCTGTCAACCAGCACGATTTTAGTATGCAAAGCATGACCACCAAATCTGTGTTTACATGATAGAAGAGAATGGCTCTGAAGGTAATAGATTTTGCCTTTTAAAAGAATTTGCATTATAAACAAAAAAAAAAAAAAGCATTTAAGTGGAAATAGATCTAACATAATACACATTTTAAAAAGCTGTCTCAAAATGTATTTACCTGGAAGAACAGCTGTTCTGGTCTCCTGAGTAAATAATTAAATGTTTTAAAGAAACTGCACATATAAGTATTTACCTGATAGAAAGGAACAAATATAGCCAATATTTTTTATCATACTTGGAATACATAAAAATTATTTCTGCAAGGACATGAGCCAATATGGTTCTCATCATTTTGTAAATTTGTCTTGAGGAACAGCCTTTAAATCTGAGGTAGAGGTGCTTTTCTTTTTTTTGGGGGGGGGAGGGGAGGAGGAGGAAAGGGAGTGGCTAGAAGGGAAGACAAGAAAGAAAAAGAAGAAAAAGAAAAAGAAAAAGAAAAAGAAAAAGAAAAGAAAAAGAAAAAGAAAAAGAAAAAGAAAAAGAAAAAGAAAAAGAAAAAGAAAAAGAAAAAGAAAAAGAAAAAGAAAAAGAAAAAGAAAAAGAAAAAGAAAAAGAAAAAGAAAAAGAAAAAGAAAAAGAAAAAGAAAAAGAAAAAGAAAAAGGAAAAGGAAAAGGAAAAGGAAAAGGAAAAGGAAAAGGAAAAGGAAAAGGAAAAGGAAAAGGAAAAGGAAAAGGAAAAGGAAAAGGAAAAGGAAAAGGAAAAGGAAAAGGAAAAGGAAAAGGAAAAGGAAAAGGAAAAGGAAAAAAAGAAAAAGAAAAAAAGAAAAGAAAAAAAGAAAAAAACAAACAGCAGACAGTAAAAGTGCTGATTCATTAAAAACAACAGCTTTCAAAAGACAGGATTATTTTTCATGTCTCTTGCTATATGTGAGATTTTAGGGAATGGGGATGGGAAATTTGGAGTTGTAAAAACCTTCTGGTTTTACACTCTCAAAATAATGTTCTAATTCTCTTCACTGACATGCATTTTCTGTTATGCCTAGCTATTCTTTCAGTTTGAATTTTTATGCTAGTTACTTTCAGTTGCAGAGGAGAGTGAGGACATAGACAAGGAAAATATGATGGAAGGTCTTTGGGTAGCCAGCGAGGCTTCTGGTTAGTTTGGAAACGAGTGGCATAATTTCGAACTCACAGCCACAACAGAGCAGAGGGATTGACAGAGATCTTCATGCCTAACCTGAAAATGCAATAACATATAAATCCATTTATATGTGACATGCATGAGCACTGCCCACACAACAGCAGGAGCCGCTAAAGATATTCAGCTCGACGGCTGCTGGTATTCATCGACAGCTGGTTTCTGTAGGAGGCAGAGTTAGAAAATGTCATGTTTTATGAACCTGCCTCCTTCACTCCAAGGATTCCAGTGAAAGACAGAAGCAAAACAAAACTCTTGCATTATGCAAGCAAGCAACATAGAAGACATTTCAGACATTTCCAGTTTCTACTATTTTGGCCAAAGCTCTAGTATCACACATGCTTTTCCTCCTTTGAATCATGAAAACAATAGTAGATTTCAGTGCAGTCAATATCAATTTGGTCTAGTTTGTTTCTTTCATTTGTTTCACTCACATTTATTTGTTATTTTCTGTGCCTTAAAAATGGTCCTCTCTACATATGAAAGGAACTCTCTGCTGTAAATACCAGGGAAAGTCTACTTTCTGGTGTGGCAGAGTTACAGTGGCTTTAAAGTAAGGAGTGGAAAGAGACTTCCACTAATATTAATCTTTGCTTTCTGCCACCCTTAAACCTATAGAGGAATTCACATGATTAATTGTCAGTGTCTAAAATGTATCTTGTAGTTTAAACCTGGCAGAGAGCTAAGCACCACACAGCCGCTTGCTTCTTCTCCCCAGGTAAGATGGGAAAGAGTGTTGGAAAGGTAAAAGTGTGAGAACTCATGGGCTGTGATAAAGACAGTTTACCAGGTAAGCAAAAGCTGCAGATGCAAGCAAAGCAAAACAGGGAATTCATTCACTACTTCCCATCAGCAGACAAACGTTCAGCCACTTCCAGGAAAGCAGGGCTCATCATGCATAACAGTTCCTTGTGAAGACAAATGCCATCACTCTGAACAACCCCCACTTCCCTCTCCTTTATGCTTTATGCTGAGCATGACATCATATGTTAAGATGGCCAATCCCTTTGGTCAGTCTGGGTCAGGTGTCCTGTCTGTGCTTCCTCCTAAATTTTGTGCAACCCCAGCCTCTTCACTAGCAGGCAGCGCGAGGAGCTGAAAAGTCATTGGCTCTGTGTAATCACTGCTCTGCAACAACCGAAACATCGATGTGGTATCACCGCTATTTTCATTGAACATCCAAAACACAGCATCATATAAGCCTCTCTGAAGAAAATTATTCCAGCCCAAAACCATGACAAGATATGTTCTTCATTCCCCATGAGAAAGAATTCAATGAGGGAAGGCAGGGAACTGACATGGCTGAGAAAGAACTTGCTTGTCAAACTGAGGAGTAAGAAGGAAATGCACTGTCAGTGGAAGCAGGAACATCCCAAGAGTACAAGGATGCTGTCTGAATGTGTAGGGAGGGGATCAGGAAAGCCAAGGCAGAGAGGGAACAGAGCTTGTCTTGAGATGCAATGAATAACAAGGGATTCTATAGATATATTGCTCAGGAAAAAAAAAAAAAAAAAAAAAAGAAGTCCAAGGAGAGTGTACCCCTCTGCTAAATGAGAAGGGAGAACTGGTAACAACAGACATGGAGAAAGCTGAGGTACTCAACAACTTCTCTGTCTCAGTCTTTACTGCCAGTCAGGCTTCCCACATCTCCTGAGTTCCTGATCCTCTAGGTGAGAGCTGAGGTAGCAAAGTGCCTCCCACTGTAAGTGAAGAGAAGGTCCAAGATCACCTGATCAAACAGAACAGACACAAGTCTATGGGGCCTGATGCCATACACCCCAGGGTCCTGAGGGAATTGGCTGATATAGTTGCCATGCCTCTCTCCATCACATTGAAAAGTCATGGCAAAGTTCTGTGGCCTTCTATGATGTAATCTGGTGGCCTTCTATGATGGAATAACTACATCAGCCAACAAGGGGAGACTGACCAATGTCATCTACCCGGACTTCTGCAAGGCCTTTGACACGATCCCACGTGACATAGTTACAAGTGAGTACATCAGACTGCTGTTTTATGTTGAACAGGAATTTGGCCTGGAAAAGAGGTCATAAAAGCCATAGTAAATACAGTTTTCAGTCTAGCCACCTTTTATTTTTACAGGTATGTGCACTGCTCTAAGCAGCATATATGAAAGGGAAGATTCCTTGTTTACCCAGGAAAGCATCAAGTTATTAAATCTGAAAAAAATGACGAACAGATGCAAGGCATTATTTCCAAAAGTATGTGAAAGCCTCTAACAGCCTTATCTGAATCTCTTTCACAAAAAATAAGAGAGGACGTTTCTGCTACATGCAACTTTTCTACTGCTTGAGCAGACACTGAAATTTCAGCAACACTAATATAAATTCTTTTAGGAGAGATGAATGAAGCTCTATTTCACTAAGTATTGTGTGATGCAATCTTTTTCTATATATGAATTAAAATTGGGTTGAAAAATGGTCTTCTCTATTGGAAGTACTTAGCAATTATATGAGTGTTAGCATGTTATGCACCCCAGAAGACACATATATGGGCAATTGTGGCACCAGTTTCCAAATGATTCACCAATATGAAACAACATGCAGGCTGTTTTCAGTCATAAGTAGGAAATATGACTAAAGAAACATTGCTTTGGAATAAAGGGGGCTTATCCTCCTTTAACATTTCAATTGCACAAGAGATCTAGGGCACATGAACTACTTGCTGAAAAGATCTTGTGCTGTTGAGCTCATTGAAATAAATAGCTAAAATGATTAAAGTCGTTCTCACTCAGTTATCTGCCTTACCCTTTATGTTCCATCCATTAAGTAGGATTCCTTATATGCATGGTTTCTTAGATGTTCATAGTAAAGGGGGACTTCAATCATGACCAGACCAAGACTGTATGAGTGCTTTAACCTTGTGAACCTTTCCTTGTTGATACGAGAAAGAACTGACCTGGCTTATTTAATTATGGGAGAGGATTTGTAGCTGAGGGAGGGCTCAAGTAGCCCAGAGTCAGATCTGTTTGTGAGAAGACTGAAGAGATTTCTAAATATTGGCTTTTATGAACTGCAGTTTTAGGTGTCTCATTCTTCCCCATATGTGACCTCCGGAGCCTATGTCTGTGTCAGGTGTCTGGCTGCCTTCAGGCATTGCGGCAAAGAGCTGGGCATTGCCATTATTGAATGGCTCTCATTTACGGATCGGACTCTTCCTCTCCTATATTTCAGACAATCTGAAAAATGGTGACAATAGCACTTGCCTATTTCCCAGAAATCATGAAAATACATATAAAAGAACTACACTTAAAATCTTGTACTGTTTAAAACATTATGCAGTAAATTCTGATTTCATTTACCTTGGTTTAACCAAAGAATAAATTATTGCTTCCTTAGTTTGTATATGTATAAGATCTGTCACAGAAGAATCATTTTGTGGATTCTTATTTTAAATTCTGTTTTGTTTGGTTTTGTTTGTTTTATTTTTAAAGGGTTGTGCTGCAGTTGTTGATTTTTTGGGGGTGGGGGGGTCGTTTTTTAAATTGTTTGAAAAGCAAGGAGGAATGGCTGTTTCACTGATGAACCATAATCATATTAATACTTTATTTCTGTATTTGTCAATTTATTAGTGCAATATTTTATTGTATACATTATTAACTGTTGCTGTTAAATATTTCATGCTGGTCTGTTACATTTTTTATTTTGACTGATAAAGTTTTATCTGAGAGACACTTTTTGTTCCTTTGGAAGAAAAAAATAAAATTATAACATTACGTTAAAGGAAGCTTATGAGATCTAAACCAAACCTTGTAAATAAAAAAGGTGTTATTTTTCTGCCTCTTCTTAATCTTTTCCCCTCCCATCTTCTTTCTTTGTGTGAGTGCTCCATTCCAGCCCTGAAGCTGGAAGGTTTATGACATTAAAATCTGTACTGTTGGAGGCTGAGAACTCCTTGCTTTTTACATTATCTGTACAAAATATCTGTAAATCCCAAACAACAAGCAGGAGTTGTTTCAAGAAGGCACTACAGATGAATCGGTAAGTACTACTGTCTACAATATAAGCTTGAAATCCCAGGGGTAGTTAAAAAAATAAAAATAAAAAAGGAAAAGAAAAAGAAAATGAAAACCCTACTAAGAATAACATTGCAAGTTTAAACTATTGAATGGGAAGTTAAGAGAAAAAGGAAAGCAGGGCGATGCTTACTCCAGAAGCCAGGATATTAAAGGCAAGATTTCTGAAGGCCCTCAGCACATGTAGATCTTTAATAGGAATCTCACGCCTGCCTTTTGAGCCTTTGAAAACATTCTCCTGAAATCCTTCATCTCCTTTTCATGTAAACGTACCATAGCCATAACAAAGTCATAGAAGGCCTGCATACCCTTTGACATGAAAGGAAGGAAGGAGGGAAAATGTAAATGACTGTTGAAGGGGTTATTCAAGCCAAAAAAGCACTGCTTTAGATATGGAAATCCAAAACCTGGGGAATCATGGAGAGGAGCCTAAATACTGAGAGAAGCTGTAAAGTCATTTCATGTGGGGCTATAAAAGAGTAGGCTAGGACTCTTTACATCTTCCCTCACTTCAGTGTTACGTTTCAGAACAGAGCTGGGCTGGAAATCCTGCTACTGCCTAAGCACCCCATTCTGGGGTGCTTGAGAAAAGTTCCCTGAGGGATATCTCCTGAATCAGTCAGGTCTTCTGTCATCAGTATTTGAAGGTGACTTCCTGGAAACTGAATAAACTGCTTCCTGATAGCAATATTTTCAGTAATGACCAAACGAATGTTCAATAAGTTTCAGAAGACTACAGACTTTGAATATACTTTTCCATTTTATGGGAGTTATTTTTCAATCAGGGAAGCCACCCACAACACCTATTTCCCCCAGGCTGTTTCCCAATGTTGTCTAATAAAGCACTTGAAGTCAATTTATCTAGATTATCCCTGCAGTCATTTGTGTAGACCATGGATTCATCAGAAGAGATGTAGATAATTAGTCCTAAAGCAAAAGACTTAATTTCTTCCTTTTGCAAATACCAGCTGTCCCTCCTCATCAAACTACAGCAGGACTTAGCCTTTTTTTCTATAAGTCCAGGGTATTTCCTCATATCCCAGTGGAGTACTATTTATGAGTGTGATTGCTAATTGCTATCATGTCACTGGATTGAACTGAACTCTTGGTCACCCTTGACTGATCCTTCTTTTATCATCCTGAAATTCTTTTTTCATCTCCCACCATAGTAATAAAATCGCAACCCTATCTAAATAAACCCTATCTAAAGTTCCTTTTTAATATTAAGTACTAATTACTAAATTGTCCCTGACACCAAACTTTACAGGCACTCCATACATATATATAAAATTATCACATTTTGAACAGACTGACTGAAAAGTTCTTTTTTTTGTTGTTTAATTTTTAAATGTCTTATCATTTACTACTGTCACAGAACTTTTCTTTATGAATGCCTGCATCCACATATATGCATATATCAATCATATGCATGCACGTGCACATGCACTTACATATGCATGTAAGAGACATATATACATCAGAGACAAACAATATGTGTATATATATATATATTGTTTGTCTCTGATACATTTTTTTTTTCATAATACCTCATGGGTCCTTTTTTTTTTTTTCTTTTTTTTTTTTTTTCCCTCAAGGGAGCTAAAACCATCCACATAAGGCTTTAATGAAAAAAAAGCCATTTTCATGACTATATAGACCACATACATTCACATTCATTTAAGCTAAAATGTTAAAGTTATGTCAATATTGTTCTTTGGCACTTAGCTATGGGAACAAAACAAACAATCCAAACCAAACCAAACAAGTCAAACCAAACCAAACCAACCAAACAAACAAAAACACCCACAACCTTGGTTTTCATGAATTGCAATAAAGAGAGAGATATTAGGGTGCCAGTTTCCAGATGCACACGTAGTAATACCATCTCTGCTCTTGAACAGTCAGGCCAGACACTGAAAGAAACAATTAGATTCCAAACTGCTCTAGGGAACCTCCACACATAGGAAATAGTGGCTACCATATCTATATAACAGGCAAAGAAAGCTTAGCTGTCAACTCACATTTGCATTGCACTGTGTAAGTAGAGAGATGAGGGTCATGCCCCAATTTTTTGTCTCTGATTCCTGGAGGAGAAATAGTGCTTAGCATCCTAAGCAAGAGACAGGACACTAAACTGCAATTATCAGTGACTCACCTTCTTTTGGCTCCAGTGACAGAAGCTTGCAATTTGGAGCTGGACAATTTGAGCTGTGCTTCTGTTGAGTTATTAATGGCTGAAGATTGTACGCATTGTATTGACAGCTACAGCATCAATGAAGATCATCAGGTGGTTAATCACAGTGTATGCAATAAAATAACCCCACCCTATTAGTGGCATTTTAAGTCTTTTTATTTATTTTATTTATTTTATTTTATTTTATTTTATTTTATTTTATTTTATTTTATTTTAATTTATTTTAATTTATTTTATTTTATTATTGTATTGTATTTTAATTTATTTTAATATTTTATTTATTTATTTTCAATTCTATTTTATTTATTTATTTATTTTTGAAAGATGTTCTAGGGTTTCTACATGATATCTGATCCCATGTGCTAAGTAGTGAATTTTCCCAAACCAATAGGGAATCCATGCCCTAAACAACTCAAACCCTGATCCACAAAGTAATTCAGCTCTTACTTCCTAGTCCATCAAGATGAAATACCTTGATTTACCTTCATGAATCTAGGCCCCAGAGTTGAAAGAAACAAAGCATAATAGGAGACAAAGTATGACTTCCCCATGTTGCACAAAAGCACAGAGAAATGGATTTGCCCAGGGTCATGTAGGGAACAACAGGAACAGAATTCAGGTCTCTGAGTCCCAATCTAACATATTAACTACAGATTCTGCTTTCTTCCCCTCTGTGCTTTTATACTTTCATACATGGTACAGAAAAGACCAAGTGCCATGTATTATTGAACCAGTCTCTCTCTTTTTTTTTTTTTTTTTTTAAGTTTCTGACTTTCTGTTGCAAAAGGGTTATTCAGGAAATTAATCAAGGATAAAAATGAAAATTAAAGGAATCTATAAATGTATTTCCAGCAATTTGCAACTAGAAAGTTGGATCAATACAATATGAATTGGAAAATACAATAGCAAAACAAACAAAAAGGCATCTCTAAGTAAAAGAATGTCATTCTTATTGTGTTAAGCCTGTTAGAAAAATCCTTTTCATCTGCACTATTTCCTCTCTCTTTTCAGTTTAAAGACAAATCTCGTAATTTCCAATTTTACATATACTAACATCCAAGCTAATTTCAATGTGAATTTCAGCTGTACCGTGCCCTTGTAAGCCCCCTAACCTTTGAAAGCTGTTCTGGAATTTGTTTCTCATATCTATTTTTATTATTATTATTATTTAAGGATCATAAAGTGGAAGTCAGGTTGCTGCATTTTCAGAGACAGATGAAGCAAAGTGCTCCTCTGGGAGTATTCAGCCCCAGTGCCTTGCTGTATTACGGCATATGGAGTTGCGTCTCCAGGCGCTGACATTAGCAGTCCTGCTTCAGGTAACTCATTTAGCTTTGGTGTCATTTTACAATAAATATACCATCCACCGACACAAATTAGACAGCTATTGAGATTAATTTTGAGGCACTATCGGCAACATCTTAAATCAAAAATCATTCTTTATTAGCATGCTCGGCTGTACAGTGCTCTCTCTTCCCTTTCCCCCCTCCCTTCCCTGCCACAAGAATAAATGAGCCCCCATGGTTGACACAGCGCATCAAGTGTTTTATAATAGTCTAATTGTAGCTAATGGTTTGTGCAGCTAATTAAGGCCCTATGAATTACAGTAATCAGTCAGCCTCATCTTCTAAACCAGATAGTTCTATTCAAGCAACCCTTTAGGAAGAAAACAGAAAAAAAAAAAAAAAAAGACAAAAAAAATCAGGAGAAAAATTCTGAAAAGAAACAGAAAGGAAGGAAAGAAGGAAAGAGAAAAGGAAATAAAGCATAATGATCTGGTATGTTCATCAGAGTGCAAATAATTTAATATAACTTTCTCTTCCATTTCTTGTTAGTTATTACAGAAATGCTTATGTAAAGTAACATGAGCCTTTGCATTACTGTCTGCAATAGCAGAAGAGGAAATTATGGTGTTCTTTTCTTCTGATGTAGGATATATATATATTAATTATGGGACTTTATTTATGAAGATTATTTTCATTTGGGCAAAAATCTATGGTCGAATAGTGATTTTGGTTATATCATCATTCAGAATAAAAGGTTAAATACAGGAAAGGCATACATAAGCACTGGTTGCACAGTAGCGAATGCAGCTTGTAAATGCAGTGTATGTCATTGAAGGCTAGAGCAGGCACTGTTGTGCAAGACAGGGTATGGCTGCTAACAAGCTATATTCATGCTGCCCAGGGTGTTTACTGTGCCAGCTCTTTCTTATTGCTGGGGTTAACCCCAGTAATCAAGTTAGCACTACACAGCTGCTCACTCACTTCTCCATGTGCTCTCTCACTGGGATGGGGGAAAAGCAAAGGAAAACTGAAAGCCAGAAAACCTGTGAGTCAAGATACAAATGATCAAGGAGGAGCAGAAGAGGAGAAAAAGGAAACAGGATAAAACAGGTGATGCCAAGTCAATCACTCACCACTTCCCACAGGTACACTGATGCACAGACAGTTCCTGAGCAAAAGATAGACAACCTACCTAATCTCCCTCCTCTCCATCTTATTGCTGAGCATGATATATGTATGGGGTGTCTCTTTGGTTACTTCGTGCCATTCACCTGGTTGTGATCTCTCAGGCTCTTACACGTGTGTGTGTGTGTTTGTGTGTATGTGTGAGAGAAAAACACAGATGGACTTGATGACACGCAAGTACCAGTCAGCCATAGTTAAAACATCAGTATGTTATCACCATGATCAAAACATGGTCAGAAATCTAAACACAGCACCATACAAGCTGCTATGGATAAAATTAACTTTATCCCAGTAAGCCCCAGTACACAGATTTATTTCTGCCTGTTGGGTGTCTGTCATTCAGATCCTGGAGCTCTGCTTTTACAAATACTATCTGGCAGCAAGCAAAGCTGGGACTTTCCTTGGAGAATTTTCCTGGTCATGAGACATGGCCCAAAAAAAATAAAACAAAATAAAAAAAAAATGTAGAGAAAAAAGAAGGACCAGTTAGGCTTAAGCTCAATAGATTGAATTCCCCTCACCTAATTTAAGATGTTTGCAATGTAGTTGTGCAAACTTAACCTTCCTGTCTGAACCAGTGGTGAGCTCTAGGCAGTTTTAGGGCTTAATTCCTCTAATTTATTTTAGATATTTAAACACCTATGCTCTAGCTATCTAGAGTCAAGTGAGACAAAGTTCCTAACTAGTGTGTTCATGTTGTCCACCTTGAAGATGAGTATACATTTGAGTAAACAACAAAGGTTATGCAGGACAATTTTACTTATTTAGCAGCCCATGAAGGTCACACCTCATTTTTTATGAAAGTACATACCTTATAAAAATCTCTCTCAATGTGGTCTGGACTTTGGTGTGATCATGTACAGAAATGGAGGACTGAAGTGGCAAAAGAACAGAAGCATTGTGCTGAAACTTTAGTAATCCAAACTTCGAGGCATGTGTATGAACCCACTTTGGTTGAATCCACACTAGCAAATTAAACAATACCAGGGGATGTTCCCAGGCACAAGAGCTCAGTCATATGCACTGTTAAATTGTTAGTGTGCTCCCCAGCATGGCTTTGTTGTATGTCAGTCAGCATTGTCCCAGGCTACAGGCAAGTTTCTTGCCTGTCCCAGAGTACAGGCAAGAAACAAATTTCATTAGATAGTTTGGATATGGCTTTCTATTTCAAAATTTAAATAGTACACAGAAAGCTCATTCCATGCCACTTGGCTTCAGGTCCAATGGATGATTCTAGGTGCACTAAAATTACTCTTGCAACTACCAAATCCTAGAAAATGTCCATGTTGTTTAGTTACAGGTTCATCATCTAGTAAAGTGCTGGTCAGATATACCAGGGTCAGTTCCAGATAAGTCAGTGCATTTAGACATCCCAGGCTTTCACTGCAGTGGTCTGCAACACAGCTGTCCAACATGTGTCACTACATATTGACGCTACATTAGCATTCACAGCCTAAGAGTTTTGTTGCTAGTGCTACCTGTAGACCCTGTTCCTGCTGTAATTTCAGACTGGGCCCAGCAGAATACTCAGCTGTGTGCATATGTTTATGAAGGGGCAGGAGAAGGAGGCAAGCTGTGTCTTCATTACAAAAGAGATTCACACATGATGCACGCCACAGCCACAGGTCCCAGATGCACATCCCAGCTATGCAGAAAACTGTGCAGTCTGGTTACTCAGGGGCACAGAAAGAGATGGGAGATGGTGTCTACCAGAACACTCAGCCAGGATGATCAGGGGACCAGAAACTCAGGACAGACTGCTGAGTTTCCCTGCAACACAGGCAACATTAGTAGGCGTGAATAGCTTTGCCTTTGTGACCCAGTGCTTGCAATATTCGATTAGAACACAGTAAGTCCAGATTCATTGACTCTTATGCAATAAGAGTAAAGCAGAGACAAAATCATTGCACTTCTTTGGAAATAACTACCATTCCCTTGAACTGGAGGACAACAGAAAGGTAAAATATGTATAGAAAAGCAGAAAATAAATCTGGACTTCAAAAATTTTCTACTATAGACATACTCTATATGTACTCTATTTTATTAGAGATTTAAACAACATTTAAAGAATAGATTTAAGAAAAACTTCCTTGGCATGTCTTTGCATCTTATAGGTCATTCACTCATTGTAATATCTAGGAATCAAAGCTGTCTAACTCCAGGTCATCAGTTTATATATGGTCAGGGCGTTCATCGCTTAGAAAAAGCAATTCCAAACTTCATTTAATTAATCTAGTTTTACCTAATTTATTAACCCTAACAATATCACGTAGGAATCTGCAGCACAATGGAAACCCTGGGCCAGTTTTGAAAATAGTCTTTTTTTTTTCCTTTTCTTTTTTTTTTTTTTTTGCGTAAATATGAATATAGATCCTCATAACTTCAGGTACAACTGAATACAATGATGATCCCAAATTCTAAGTGAAAAAAATTTCATCTCCAGCATTTTTTTGAGGAATTTTGAAAGGCTTGATCTTATAGCACTAGGCACCAGGTTTTTAAGAAACTTGGAACATGATGAAAAAATAATTTTTTTAATAGCTGGATGAAAACTAAACAAACAAACAAAAATAAAAAATCTAGAACAAAAGCATTGTTTTGATCAAATTTCATGCTAATCTCACTTTTTTTTTCTATGCTTCCTCACAGTTTTATTATGTAGAATCTCTTATTTGTAGAATCATTTTTTGAAAACTTCTAGTGTCAGACAGACTAGCAGAGTGCATTGCCTGACATGTTGCAATTTTCCCCCTTTTACAAAACATCCTATCCACAGCCTCTCAACATCAGCCATTATATATTTATAGTCTATAATCTGCCTTTGCACTTCAAGGTTGCTGCCCAGTCTCTGCATAAGAGCAAACCTATGCTAATGCTCATGAATGGTTCTTTTCCTGCTAGTAAGAGACTAATGTTACTGGTCTAAACCAGTAATAATGCTTCTAAAGCTGCACTTTAGAAAAGCAATGGGACTGATTAAGTACTAAATGCTATGCACATGTTCAAGTGCTCCGCTGAATCAGGAACTGATGAAGTTTTCATTTACAAAACCAATTTGCCTCAGTCCTGATCTACAGCTCCTCTACCCACTTCTATTTATGAATGATACTTTTTGTTTATAGACCAGACTGGGTACTGCTGGTTTTATGATAAACAGAATGAGAAGGAGGATGATAGAATCATGAAATATATTTAATTTCTGATCTACATAATGTGGAACAGATTTTGTATCTCCAGAAGTGAACACCTAACATACTACCTCGAAAGGAACTGAAATTTGGATTGATAAAATTAGACAAACTTTAAAAAAATAATAAATTAAATAACCTTTACTTCTGTGTACAGTATTGGCTTTTTAAGATCTAGTCCTCTATTCATGCTTTTCCTTTTCTTTTTATGTTGGGCAGCCATTTGCCCCAAAGCAAAATAAATGCAGTTTTAGATACAAAACATGCTAATGATGCTTAGGTCATGATTTTTATTCACTGCGTACTTGCTTCTTGCATAAACGTCCATAACAAAATGGGTATGAAGAATCAGATCGAAAGAATACCTGATACAATAAAACTAAAGGTGGGGTCATGCTGAAGCTTATGTTGGGTAAGATCAGAGCTGAAATTTAGAGACATTTGAAATTCAGATATAGCTAAAATCCCCTAAGTGGCTGTGGCTCCTTCAGTAAACTGTATTCAAAGTGAAATTACCTCCTTTTCCCTGTCCTGACTATTAAGCTATCATCTCGCTACAGTCACTGTAGCACTTTCTAAAATTAATGGATTTATTAGTGTTTCCTGAGTATGTGTGGTTGCTTTTAGCTGAAGGTACAATATTTCTTTTTATTCTCAGTTTCCTTTGTATTCCTACAGCTCCTAGATAAAAGAATAGCCTTAACTCTGTCCCAGATTTTATAGTCTATGCACAGTATAATACCACTCTGTTTACAGGTATTGTTTCTTAACACTAGCATAATTACAATAAAGTAATTAATGGATATCTACATATGGATTAAGGAATATGAACAAGGATGTCTTCCTGCATAAGAAACTTTTACTCTGATCAATGTGGACAGACAAATATGGATAAGAGAATAAAATAACAGAAGATGGCGTATTTACTAAGGGTCATGTAGCAGATGAAAGCAGAGCCATAGATACAATCCAGATCTCCTAATTCCCATTCCAGTGTTCTGTCATTTGCACCTAAAGTATATCACTGCCTAAATAATGGTTGAGTACATCAACTATGAGCTGACTGCACTAGGCTGTTATGCTCAAATAGTACTGGCAACATGATCCATATTTATCTTTATTACATCTGTATGTTGGGGGAGATACAAAACAAAGCATTGTATTCTGATTCAAACTTTCAGACTGAAAGTCTGATACAGTGGCCTAAATGTGCATATATAATGTCTTCAATATATTTTAGATTTCCAAAAAAATTTCACAGAGGACTTGTTTCTTTCTGGACAAGTAGGAGAAACACATCAGATGTCCTTGATTCAGTGTGGACACTTGAAGGGACTTTTGTCAGTACAAAGCAGCATCCAGTAAGCAAGTCTGCTTACTAGGAAGCAAGGACTTGGATTCAGTTTTTTGAATAGCTCTCCAGACTTCTCTGACTCTAGTGACTAGATCTCTATAAACTATAAAGGGAATGTTCATACCCAGAAAGTCAATAGCATCACCAGGAGGTAGCATGAGATTTATTTTTACTTATCTTTCTTAGAACAGCAATAAGGAGCCTTCATGGAGGGTTCCTTTTGCTTCTCTCCTGAGAAGAGCAAAAACAAAACTGAAAATGAGAACAAAAGAAAAAAAAAGGAACAAAACACAAGGAGAGTCATGTACTCTCACCCTTATTATATTTTCTCTTTTATGGAAGAATTCAAAATTAACTGAAGAATAAGTGAAAGAGCAAGGACAAAGGAGAATAAGGACGACAGTAAGAAGCTTAATTGCTAGAAGGAAGATTTTTTTCTTTTTTAAATTTTTTCATCCACAACATTAAAAAATATGTTTTCTCTTATCACTTATAGGGAAGAGAGAATCCTTTAAGAAACCAAACCGCTATGCGACATACAATACTAGGGACTCATGCTTTATATAAATGTTATATATGTGTAACATATTTTAATTTCTGCTATCACTTCAACTAATTAATTATGGGTTATATTGATATAGCTAAAATATGAAGAAATGGAAGAAAAAGTCTTACAGTTGTCTCTAACTCAAAAGTTAGATACTCTGGAGATAGGAAAGCTACAGGTTTGCTCTTTTTCTAGGGCAACCTTTCTGTGCATTTTTCTCCACAAATGCACTAATATTTGAGCTGTTACATAATACCAGTGAGCCCTCTTCAAATTCCATAGAGACTTCTAGGATATGGTCCTGCATTAAGGAAGATATTTCTTAAAAGTAATGAATTAAAGGAGGCTGCAGCGAGGTGGGGGTTGGTCTATTCTCCCATGTGCCTGGTGACAGGACAAGGGGGAATGGGCTAAAGTTGTGCCAGGGGAAATTTAGGTTGGATATTAGGAAGAACTTCTTTACCAAAAGGTTTGTTAGGCATTGGAATGGGCAGCCCAGGGAAGTGTTTAAGCCACCATCCCTGGAGGTCTTTAAAAGACATTTAGATTTAAAACTTAGTGATATGGTTTAGTGGAGGACTAGTTAGTGTTAGGTCAGAGGTTGGACTAGGTGATCCTGGAGGTCTCTTTCAACCTAGATGATTCTGTGGTTCTGTGAATAAAGATTGAAGAATGTCACTTAGAAGTAACATTCTGTGAATGTCAAGATGAGATACACCTCTCTCTAAGAACTTCTTAGGAGCATAAGCACCTGATTTGGGATTGTGAATTACATTTCAAAAGTTATGCAAACACAAGTTCAGTACAACTACTCAGAATGCTGAGATTGTAAAGTTCTTTTTGGATTTCAGCCTAGTTGCTTTCAGCAACTAATTCTTCCCCTTCAATTTACACAGTCTTTCGTTCTTATTTATTCCAAATTAAGCTCTTAAACACTAAGCTCTTAACCAAGATTCCCCCTTAACTGAAATTCTTTACAGTGGGAAAAATGTAGTCTTACCTACCCTAAGCTGATCATGGATACAGGCACTTCTAAAGACTGATTTACCTAATGTGTAGTGCATTCGAGCATCTGTTCTGTCCATTAACAGTGAGAAAAAAAAAATATTGAAATTTACATGGAATCTCCTTCCCTACAAAACAAACAAGCAAACAAACAACAACAAAAAACTAATAAATAAATAAAAATAAATAATGTTCTAAACTTCTATCAGAGAAAAATGTATGTTCATTGTTTTAAGGTCAATAGAACTCACAGAATCATACCAAAAATTTAGCTTGAAGTGATCTGTGAAAATTGTTCAATCACTTCCTGAACGCAGAGAGAGATGCAAAGCTAGAATCAAGTTGCTCAGTTTCCAGCTTAGCTGTTTGGAAGATCTCCAGGGTTGAAGACCCTTTCCACCCCTCCTAGGAACCTGATTCATTGTTTAATGACTTTTAATGTCACAACTATTTTTTTTTCTTCCTTATATTCAATCAGAATTTCCCTTGTTGTAACTAGGTCCCATTGCTTCTTGCCCTTTCTCTGTGCACCTCTGAGAAAAGTGTGTTTCTATCAACTTTATCATTCCTGTAGCTGAAGATGGGAATCCTAAGTCCCCCTTAGCTTTCTCTTTTCCAGACAAATGTATATGTAATACATTCCAGCCTTCTAACTTTTTTTTTGTTGTTTGTTTTTTTGTCATCCTCCAAATTCACTCTGCTTTTGTACTGGAGGGCCAAAACTCAATGCAGGACTCCAGATGGTATACGATGAGTTCCATGTAGAGGCTAATAGCCACTTCCTAAAACATGCTGATTACACTTTTGCAAATGCAGTTCATTATGTGGTTAGCCTTGGCTTACAAGAGGACACACTGCTAACTTATGCTAGCAAGAGTCCAGGTCTTTTTCTGCAGAGCTACTAGGTAGCTAGCCATTTCCCAGCCTGTACTGGTCATGCAGTAATTTTGCTTTGATGAGGACACAGTCTAACCTATAGTTCAGACTGCTAACAAATGTGTTAAACTGTGCCTGTACCAGTCCCTGAGGAAGTCTACTGCTAATCAACTGCCTGTCAGACCTCAGACATTTGATTACATTTGATAGTCTTTGAATCTCATAGTTCAGACAATTTTTCACTGACTTTGTAACCAAGTCACCCAGCCCATATCTCTGTAATTTGTCTAAAAGGGAACTATTTCAATGGAAAACCATAGGAAGCTGTTTTGAAAGCCTTACTATAAGGTAAATAGCTCTCCTGTTGACCAGGAAGCCAGTCATTTCATAATAAAAAGCAATTGAGCTGGTCAAGCATGATTTGCCCCTTTCAAAGATAGGACAGTTATTGCTATAATTTTTCAAAGGTGTTAGAGACCAGCTTTACAATGACATCATCTAAGTCCCCTCAATATCCAGGTACAACTCATGGACTTTTACGCAGCCCATTTATTTAAGTTGCCTCTATCTTGGCTCTACTTTACCGTGGGGAGTATTGTCCTCTCCTAAACTGTATTCATAGGCACAGAGACCTGGGATAACTGTGTTATTACTCATAGTTCCATGTTGAGCTTAGCTGGCTTCCAGCTATGCCTGCCTGTTTTTGTGTAGATCAAAATGGATATTTTTGGTGCTTTGAGGAGGCTGTCTTTAAAGATTTTGTCTTTTTGGACGGCCTCTCAGCACTCTGTGGCAAGCAAGATCTTGGAGCCAATCTCTCCTCAGTGTCCATAAAGATCATGGAGCAGGTCCTGGAAATTATGCTAAGGCACATGGAAAATAAGGATTAATTGGTGACAGCCAATGCGACTTCACTAAGGTTAGATCATGTGTAATAAATTTGGTGGCCTTCTAAGATGAGGTTACAGTTATGGAAGAGCAAATAATGTAATCTACCTGGACTTGTGCAAAGTACTTGACACTGTCCCTCAAGTTTTTAAGACTTGAGGAATATGAACACTTTATGCTTTCTGGAACCTAGAAGTGTAAAACTTTCAGAAAGGAGAAAGGGCAGTGGCTTTTGATGTATCTAAAAGTTGAGCTAGTTCATTCAGGCATTCACCGAGCGAATTCACTCATTCCTTGCCTCTATTGTATATGTAATAAGCATTACTGTGGGCCTCAGGTAAGACTTGAGCTGGAAAGTAATAGTATAACCTTATCAGAAGCAAAGAGTGTAGCTTCTGAAACAATGACTTTTACATAGTGAGTATGATAAATGAAAGCACTTTCTCCTTGTTTAAGAAACTAAGGTTTTATGAGTTTATTGTAGGATATTTAGAAGGATGGAGAAATCCTTTATTTGAGTTTGTAAATTTTATTGGCACTAGTGTTCTCATCTTTTTTTTTTTTTTTTTTTTTTTTTTTTTTAATCCTGGGATTTATTGCTTTTTATTTCAAAGCAAAAAAACTTGAGAGAAAATTTTCATCTCGGTGCTTCAGACTTTTCCACTCAGGTGTAGAAGGACTTATTTGGCTTTCTCTTCTGCAGTTCAGATGACATGTTTGCTAGTAGTATGCTAGTAGCCGTTTAACCACTGAGATTTTAAACTTAATCATTTAAAGCTTTTACTCTTTTTTCTTTTCTTTTTTCTTTTCTTTTCTTTTCTTTTCTTTTCTTTTCTTTTCTTTTCTTTTCTTTTCTTTTCTTTTCTTTTCTTTTCTTTTCTTTTCTTTTCTTTTCTTTTCTTTTCTTTTCTTTTCTTTTCTTTTCTTTTCTTTTCTTTTCTTTTCTTTTCTTTTCTTTTCTTTTCTTTTCTTTTCTTTTCTTTTCTTTTCTTTTCTTTTCTTTTCTTTTCTTTTCTTTTCTTTTCTTTTCTTTTCTTTTCTTTTCTTTTCTTTTCTTTTCTTTTCTTTTCTTTTCTTTTCTTTTCTTTTCTTTTCTTTTCTTTCTTTCTTTTCCTTTCCTTTCCTTTCCTTTCCTTTCCTTTCCTTTCCTTTCCTTTCCTTTCCTTTCCTTTCCTTTCCTTTCCTTTCCTTTCCTTTCCTTTCCTTTCCTTTCCTTTCCTTTCCTTTCCTTTCCTTTCCTTTCCTTTCCTTTCCTTTCCTTTCCTTTCCTTTCCTTTCCTTTCCTTTCCTTTCCTTTCCTTTCCTTTCCTTTCCTTTCCTTTCCTTCCCTTCCCTTCCCTTCCCTTCCCTTCCCTTCCCTTCCCTTCCCTTCCCTTCCCTTCCCTTCCCTTCCCTTCCCTTCCCTTCCCTTCCCTTCCCTTCCCTTCCCTTCCCTTCCCTTCCCTTCCCTTCCCTTCCCTTCCCTTCCCTTCCCTTCCCTTCCCTTCCCTTCCCTTCCCTTCCCTTCCCTTCCCTTCCCTTCCCTTCCCTTCCCTTCCCTTCCCTTCCCTTCCCTTCCCTTCCCTTCCCTTCCCTTCCCTTCCCTTCCCTTCCCTTCCCTTCCCTTCCCTTCCCTTCCCTTGCCTTGCCTTGCCTTGCCTTGCCTTGCCTTGCCTTGCCTTGCCTTGCCTTGCCTTGCCTTGCCTTGCTTTGCCTTCTTTTCTTTTTGCTTTTCTTTGCTTTTCTTTGCTTTTCTTTGCTTTTCTTTGCTTTTCTTTGCTTTCCTTCTTTTTTTTTTTTTTTTTCTTCCCTTCCCTAGGTATCTCTGTATCTGAATTAGTTTATCTGTAGGCATATTAAAAAAAAAAGCCTCATTTCTTCTTATTTTTTTTTCAGTTCTCTTTTACATATAGTCAGCCTCTTTGCTTGTTCTAAATTAATATTTATTTTAACAGCAACTTCAAGCTTTGCAGTTCAACATATCAAAGTATTCTCAGTATGATGGAAGGCAATGTTCTGATCTCAGTTAATCTGCAAAGCACACTGGCTTCATGATGCTATTTTAATATTTTAAAGAGTCATTGAATACTTCTGATTGAATTGAATAAATCCGATTTTCTTTCACGTGCTTATTAAGAACATTAGCAATGAACTTCATTTTGAGTATCATTTATTCACTTACACACAGTAGAAGGAGAAAGGTCAGTTTAATGTCGTGAGCTTGTTTCATTCAGATTTCTGTGTTAGTTTCTTGAGCACAGAGCTTAGCGTAGGACATTTGCTATTTCACTGTTCTCCAAAAGGGGAAGAACCAGGCAAAACTGGTGGAGTGGAAAAGAAGAGTCTGAACAGTCCTTCAGCTGAAAAATAATGCTGAAAATTAAGTCCAGTCTAGGGACTTCTGCCATCAGTGGGCATCTCTGTTTCCAGGTGAGTGGGCTGTGATTTGACTTAGTGAAATCAAGGATGGGATTCTCTACAAATAACAGTAGGTAGGGGCTTCACTTCTGTAGTGTGCTACAGGCAGGCTGCTTATTTGCAGACCAAAATTGCTGTGTGAATTTCAGTTTCTGTCAGTAGTTCATTTTACTTTCTACATCTCACATAGCAGATTTGATAAATTCACAGTACTGCAAGGCATCAGTGACCTAAACCAAACTATGTTCAATTAAATTAAATTAAATAGAAAATAAAGGGAAAATATTTCAGTATAGGTACATTAAATTCATTTACTCATTGAAGCCTTGTCTATCTGTGTTAGTTTTCTAGATAATAGTCTAGAATGCCTCAAGCATCATCAGAGATAAGGAATTATTTCTGTAAGGTTGCACATCCATTCTCAAAGTGGCATGCCAAATACATGGAAGAATCACATATAAAAATAACTTTATTTTTTGTGGTCTACAAAAGGAACAAAAAGTATTGCCTTAAATGAGATGTCAAATAAAGTTATACAAAAACATGTCATTCCCCATAAACTTGTTTTATTACATTTTTATTAATGTAAACTTTCTAAATTTCAGGTATTATGAGAAAGCACGACAAAAAATATGGAATAAATTAGAATTTATTTATTATAATGTCATGCCAATTAATTGATAAATGTTGATTTGAATCCTTGAAAAAGGAACCATTTTATCTCTATTGAACTAAAGTGATTACAGAGAGTTATGAGCACCAGCAAACTGGAAAGAATAACTCTTTCCTGTTTGACCCAATCCACAGTCCGTGGAGCATCCTGTCATAATGATACAGTTTTCTTTCTTATTCACTGTCAGTTTTTTTTTTATCCTTTTCCTAGTGCATATCCCTCTGTACAGTGAACCTTCAAATGGGTGCTGATCCTGCTGGACTAAACAATAAGATATTTTCCTTAAAAAAAGCAATCCTACAATGAATTTGATCAACTGAATTTGCAACTGTTGGCAAACAAGTTTCTTCAGCTACCAGAAAATATAGTCTCCTGCTTCACTGCAGCTGTGAGAAACATTATGTTGACAAGACCTCTCTGCTTCAAACACTTGACTTTACTTTGTCACTTAAATTATCCATCAAGAGTCACATTTTATAATGAGTGTCCTTTGATGTCTTGTTCTTCTTAAAGTTAAGTATTTCAGTATTCCAAGGTGACTTCAAGGAGGAAGTGCACTTAACTTATAGTTCATTTGAAGGGTTTTTCTTCTGGACAGTATGATTATCTCATCTTGTCAAGGAGGTGGTCAGGGGTTAGCTTTTGTTCTGTCTTTACCCTTTTTCCTCCAGTTCCTGTTTCTTGTTCATTCTCTGCCAGAATACAAATCAAAGCAATGATGTATGGGGGACAAAATGCCCATCATCTTTCTGGTGTGTATCTATATCAAGCTATAGTAAACCAGAGTTCTTTGTAGCATTAAGGGGAGTGCCACATTGGTACAATTAAACTGTGGCAATGCATAATGTGCAGTTTATAAGACTCACAGGTCTCACAATAAGGGTGACAGTTAAAATGAAGTGTCCCACAGCTAAGGGCTTCTAATATGGATACTGAGCTACTGGGTTTAGATACAGCTGCACATTATACAGACAGGATTCTTGGGATAACCATCTACAACCTCAAGAAGGAGGATTTTGCCTTGCTTGCTACGGGTCTCTTGTTTCATTTTGAGCAAGTCATCCAGGTCCTGTTACCACCATTACATAAATGCTTATCTTCCAGTGATTTTAGTGAGTTAGGTCTGGCCTTTATTAAAAACCCAGTTTTTCATGTACAACTGGCATTTCTATTCAACTATACATTGTTAAAACTGATATTCAGGTATCTGTGGATATATAACAGACAGACAACAAGACCAAACCAAACTAAACTCTAACCATATAAGCTAAATTTACCATAAACTGTATAACCTTTATTTTGGAGAAGTGAGTCAGATAGTATTAACTGCAGGAAAAATAACTTCAGTGACGCTGGATTTTTTCTCCAAAGCTACTGCAGAGGAGGTAATTTCCACCATTTTCACTGTTGGCAAAACTAAAATGGCAAATACTTCCTACCATAAAATACAAAGTAATTCACCCAAAGTTGATAACACATTTTTATAAAAAGAGAATGGATCCATTTGTCATCAAAGCCAAAGTCCATGAAATATGTAAAGGATCTGTGACCGGTTTGTTCATATCTTTAGCTGAATCCGCATCTCTCACTCTTGTCCTAATATTTAAGTCAGAGGTTGTTTGATGTGATCCATTACGAGTGGATATTTAAGTTGACTTCTTTTCCAGCTGTTTCCCACAGTACAGTCCCCAGTGCCTTCAATGTCATTACTTAAAATAATTTGGTCATTCACAGTGGATTTCCTTGTCATTTGTTAAACTTAGTGAAGTTTCCTTGCAAAGAGAACAATTATTTTTATTTATGGAACATGCCACTCTGACGTGGTCAAATATAGATCATGGAAGAAACAGCAAGAAAACAAAAGCCATTCATTTCATCAAAATGAAAGCAAGTAAGATAAATGAAAGAATAGTCTTAAGAAAAAAAAAAAAAGCTCAAGGAAAAGATAGCAAGATGAAGATTGAGTTTGGGAAAAGTGAGGCAAATAACTCTAGGTGTGGTTTGGAAATATGTGGGTAACACCTCCTACCTCTCCACCCCCATCAACCATCTTTCTATAATTGCTTCATCCATTCTTCAATTAAGTAAACAGATTCTGGTTGCACGCTTAAATTTAATATTATTGTCTAATAAAAATAAACAAATTAAAGCCCAGAGGAAGAAGAAGAACAACAACCTATCTTCTGAATTTGAAGAACAATAAGCTTTAGATTTAAAAGTGTCATGATTTTATTTTAAATTCCAAGAAGACTGAGGTTTTAGGATCTTCTAGGATCTCCTGCTCACTAATGGCTCTGTGGCAGTAACTATAATTGATTGTAAAATGCAGTGTGGTTGGATTTTTATTTTTTATTTTATATATATATATATATATATATACATATAACATTCTTTATGTATTGAGATCGTACAGATTAGAAGCTTCAGGGATTATCAGGCAGACACATTCAGAACAGAAGAATTATCAGAGGATAATCTTGTACTACTGCAAACTCTCTGCTATTAGGTATCATCCAATCATTCATTCAAGGAATTGTTATTTATTTGTTCAGATGCTCTGCATTGTTAGAGTCTCCTTCACTCCCTTTCAGATTTACTTTCATGCACTGTATAACCATTATAGCTGGTGCATAATAGTAAGTCTCTGCTGCTAAAAGAAAAAAAAAAAAAAGCTGATTCTTTTAAATTTTATTTTTATTTAAACCAGGGTCAAGGTTGAAGAATCACATCCACATACAGAACTTAAGAAAATAAAAATATTAATATTATTTTTTTCTCTTTTTTTTCCATGGACAGAGTTCTCTTCTTTTTCTCTCTCTTAACTTTCATTTCTAGCTAAAGGGAGCACTACAGAGGCCTAACATGAGTGAATCCCTGAATCCCTTCAGCTGCTCCTTCTGCTATTTAAAGCTGGCAAGATCTGGAAGAAGGGTAATTATGAGAAATCCTGAAAGACATCTTGCAACACATAAAGACAGAGGGAGAGGGTACCAATCTATATCTGTGGCTTTTACTATTGTCTCCCCAGTTACCTTACTTATAATGCCAGCAAGTAAATCATATCAGAGAATTAAGTTGAAATGTCTTGCCCACTGTACTGAGTTGTTCACAAGGAGACTGATGGATTTCTCTTTGCATGGATGTCACTGATGACACAAATTGCAGGCCCAGAGGGAGTAAGGCCTTGACATTCTAGAGATAACCCCAAGCAACAGTGAGAACAGGTTGAAAAATTACACCATTTATTCAGCAGTGCTTTGTGCTAATTTTTAGGTCACTAGTAAATGTGAAGGGCTGGGCAGATTCTGAAAGGCTAGAAAATAATATCACCAAGACTTGGCATTTCATGCAGTGTCCTTGTGCATGAAACTCTTTTACATTGCAGTCTGTGCAACTGCAGCTCCAAATGCTTTGATGAATTGCCAGAGAAAATTTCTCATTGCTGAAGATGAGCACCAATCCAGTAATGTAAGGTATGGCAACTTCACAAATTACCTCCATTAGCTGAGTTGCTATTTCTATCCTTGTGTGTGTTCTCAGTTTGCCCCAATTTCTAGACACAGTATTTTAGCCAAAATCTAAATGAAACAGGATTAAGCTCATGTGTTTCATAGCACAGTCATGACAAATCAAGAATACATATGTGGTTAGTTACAGAAGCTCATTTAATGAGGATGATGGGATGTTACTAAACTGCCCAGACTTGGTTCTGCACGATCATTTGCCCATGCCTATGAAACTGAAGCTTTCTCATTTACTGAAAACTGCTGCTTCACCCCTTTTGTAAAGCTTCTATCAGCACAAGATGTCTATGCACTAAGGTATTCAAGAGTTATGTTTCCTTAACCGTGCTGGTTTTCTAACCTTTCCCCTATAAGCAGGAAGAGAAAATAACAACAGAAGCATTTTTTGGCTTGCAAAAGTTTTGTATCTGCAAGTGAGTCAAGTTTCTAGGAAAAATATTTTCCCATCTGGAATACTGGGCAACAAATAAGTTAGATGTGTGTCTGTTTGAGAGTGAGTACATGCTGTAGCCCATGGGCACATCAGCACAAGTTTGCACAAGGCTTTGGGGTAAACTGCTAGTGTCTTTCCTGAAAATCCATATTTGAAATAATGATAACAAATAAGTAATATATATATTTCATATCTTTTTAATTTTCTTATAAAAATATTGTTGCTCATGAAAACTGCAACAGTATCTAAGGGAAAATAAATGTTTCCTGTTTATTTATTTATTTATTTAATGGGCAGCTTTACAGTAATTAATTATTTGAAATGAGTTGAACACTTGCAACAAATGGGAGGGACAGAAGGGTGAGTCCCTTCAGGGCCTGAATATTTTTACGCTTGTTATGAAACTCTCATGACGAGATCTAGAGCTTTTCACTTGAAAGGTGTAGTTGCCCTTCTAAAAAGAATTCCTGAATGGAAAATCATTATTTATTTCAAACTAAATTCATGTAAAGAGTTAGATGTTTGGTTTCATTTGTGCAGCTGACAAGATTTAAATGTTGCTTATACTCAGTGGGTCAGATAGGAAATTCAGTGTCTTCAGCTTGAGTGAATGCACTTGGCTAGTAGTACCCTGCATTCTACAGGTGATGTTAAGAAGAAAGGATGAGTCCTACATCACCCTGAGACATAATGGACATCATTCTGGGCTTCCAAGATCCTGAATTCCTTTCCTGAATTTAGCTTATCACTTTCATAATGAAAACAGCTTTGTTTCAGAATGGAGGTCCTACAGGTAAAAACCCTGGAGCTCCAACTCTTACCTGAACTACACAAATGTTTAACTTCCCTTTTTCCTGAACAGACTTGAACTTTTCTTTCCTGGAATAGGTATATTATCAGCTGTGTATTTTTGAATAAATCCTGATAGAGGAATTGCACGCCTTTTCTAATCTGGGAGAAACAGATTATCTTCTTCCCACTGAATGGCAAGCAATTGGATGGATGTGCCTGTTTATCTGTTTACCAAATAAAATAATATTTACTTTTTTTTTTTTTTTTTTAATGACACTACAAATGTTCCAATCTTGGATCCATCCCTTCTCTTCAATTCATTAAATTTTGCATTATATTTAAAATTATCCATTGGACCAGGAAGTTCTTGGACATAATCTGCATTCTAAGAGTAATAACATTTATATGTGAAGAATAAAGAAAAATCTTGACCATGGCCACTAATTTTAGTCTCAGAAACCAATGTAAAAATTTCTTCCTCTCTTGTCAGAGAATAGGTCAAAGTTCTGGCAACACTTATTTTAATTGTCAGTTTTCTTTGCCTTTGTGAAAATCTTGTGATCAGATTATAGATTTTTTAATTTATTGTTTTTCCAGTAAATAAATAAATAAATAAATAAATGTAGTAGACCTTGAAAATGATTCACTGACACCGTTTGTTGCTGGTAAATTACATTGGTTATACAGTATAATTCCTCCTCCCTAACAGTTTGATCCGTGCTCCAGGATCAGGGAAAAGAGAGTTAAAAAGGTAAACATAGGCACCCACCTCTTCCTAGGCTATATTTACTGTAAAATAATGGTTCTGGAGTCCTAGTCCCTTTCCTGAATTTAGGTTCCCTTCCAAGACCAAACACTAGTATTGTAGAGCAGAAGTACTGCTCAACATGTGCGCCTAGCAGTTAGATGAACAGGGAGACAGACAGTGAGTGATTAGGTATTTCATTCTCTGGCTCAACCCTTGAGCTACTTAAACTTTCTGAGCTTTGCTTAAGCACATGCAAAGTCCTGGCTCAGAAACAAATGTTGAGTTTATTGTACAGAGGTCACAGATGGACAAATTACAAATGCAAACAAATATAACAGAGAGATACTGAATAATTGTCATGTGTTCTCCTGACTCACACCTCATGTAAGTAAGATCACTTTGGTTTCCTGTTTCCTTGCGGTTGTTAGTTTTCGTTCGTATTTATTTTGTTGCTTTATCTCTTATTACTTTGTCAGTTTCAGGTGTTTCATTTGATTAACACACAGCATGTTTTCCCCTACTCTGTTTTTGTTTTTTTTTTTTTCTACTAGCTCTGTCATGAACTGTCAGGTGCATTATCTTTTTATATGTAAAAGTTGTTATATAAAAATTCAATATGGAGATTAAAAAAAATTACTATATTTTTAATCCAACTACATATATATATATGTTTTATCAAGGGAAAGTAGATACGCTGACACTGACAATTGTGATACAAAGGACTGCATATGCTCAATACCTTTTACACTTCCAGTAAATGGGAAGCGATGTTCAGTGTTGAGAAAGCTTCCATCAATTGTTTAGCCACATTATGGAAAAGATTCCATGTAGCACCTTATTCTCTCTACCGTCTCAGCTGTTCTGTATGTTGCATTCATTTTGAACCTGGGTAACAGGGATTGCTTTACAACAAGTGGTGGGCAGAAACAGTTGGGTTTGGAATTTTTGCTATGGTTTGCAATAAGATCTGATCTCGCCTGTTATACATGTTTTACTGGTTTGGTGCATCTTCAAAAAAGTCTATTCGTATGATCACTACTACAGCAGTTATGTGGCTTCCTCTATTGTTATTTGTTTGTGCAATTTAGTCCAGTGCAGCCTTTATGCAAGGTCTACAACACCAATTCTACACTGGAGACAGCTGGTTGCTAGTGAAACATTTTTATTCTGGGGAAAAAAAAAAAATATATATATATATATATATGTGGTAAATTCTGTTTATCTTCTAGAAATTCTTTAATTAATATCAAGATTGCTGTTATGTGGTGAAAAGCACGTGATATTACAGCCTTTGATTGTTCCTGAACATGTTTTGAATGTAACGCCAGTGCTAGAGACAACTTAAAAAGGCTATGGGTGAAGCCATAACAGCTAGGACCAGGAAACTAGGCTTCCAAGCTTGAACTTACCATTGGATCGGAACTAAGGGATTGGGAAGGGGGTTGGAAGTTACTTGATTTCTTTTTCTTCTGATAAAGACAAAATTTCTGTTCTCCTTTTCTATATGGGCCTTGAAATGTCTGAACACTGGGAGATATTAACAGCAGACCAAAGTGCTACAGATAGGCAATCAGATAACTACATGCACAGAGGCCACTACAGAAGATTGTTCAGCATCTGCAGTTTCGTACTGCATCCATAAAGGACTGAAACCCTATTGAGAGTTTCGGAGAGAGTAGCAGAAGCTGTTGCATTGAAAAACTCAAGGAAAGAGTTAACAGAAAGCATGCCTTCTCCCTCCAGCAGCCTTGAGCAGTTGGTGCCTTTGCCATTAAATATTTTCACATGTAGGTTTTCTATTTGCCTTGAATTACTGAAATACACTAAGCACATCTCTCCAAGGACCCAAAGCAGTGGTGTAATAGGTTCCTGCTAGTAGCTTGAATCTGTACAGCAATCTAGTTTTAAAATACAACACAAATCTATATCTAAAAGCACTAACACCTCACTCTTGTGTTCACAGAGTATGTTTTCACATTTCTTTTTGCAGTGCCTAGCAGGGAGGGGGTGGGTGGTGGGGAAACAACTACAAGAGAAATGATGCATTCCGGGCAAAGAGCCAATTTAAAAAGTCTGCTCCCTCCAGTTGGCTGTCACTTGTCGCGGTTAAACAAAACATGGAATAGAAAAAGAGAAATTGGCTTCAGTGTAAATGTCAACATTCTGATTAAAGCAAACATGAAGCATTCACAACTCTGGACAAAAAAAAAAAAAATTATGAAGGGTATGCAAATGAGGCCCTTCGTCTCTGTGATTAAGGGTATGTATGAATTTGCATTTTCTGTTTATACTATTAAAGCCAACGTAACAGAGCTGGGTGCTCTGGAACATACAGGCATGCCTTCACAGGGGTTGAAGCTCTGCAGTGCATTTCTGTAAGTGTGTAAGAATTAACACGTGGGTGCATTCCCAGGAGCAGGTTGCATATGTTGGCACACCCTGAGGGTGAGTGTGTAAATGCACATTTCTAACTTTTCCCTCCTGTTTCCCTGCCTGTCTAGAAGTAAGAAAAAGAAAATAAGATGGTTCTCAGCTTCAGAGGATATTCCACTTTCAGTATACAAATATGTGAATAATATCCTCAGTCAATGCTGGTAGCAAAAAATGACTTCTAAAATAAGAAAAAAATAAGGCTTGGAAGTAAGTAAAAAGAATCTGGAAGTCAAAAAAACAAAACAAAACAAAACAAAAAAACAACCCTCATCACTTGAGAATACTTGAAATGTGCTGTTTTCCAAAAAGGATAACGGAGAATTATGAAAAATATATTAATAATTTAAACCTGGGTAGGATATGGTCCCAGTTCCTCTGTAGCTTGTTAGGCACAGGTCTTGGAAATTGAATTGTTTGAAATGTGCTTTTGCAGAGCTCTCAGCATGCATTCACAACATAAAATTTTAAAGCAAGTATAAAACATTCGAATTCCATAATTAAAATTAATGGGAAAATGAAAAATAAATGGGCTGCACTGGTCCAGTTTCCCTACTCTGGAATATATTTTACTGGTATGCCATACTGTGTACATGATATGTTCATGTGATATATTTCAGCTTTATTTTCCTTTCTTTTGTTGGGGTGATTGGTCTTTGTGTGTGAATATACTCATCTTTAGACAGTGAAGACAGTCTATGTCTTCAGTGATTCTCTCATCAGTAAATACATTAAAATACTGCATAAGACACCAGACAATGTGCCTCACTCAGCATTAGAAAGCATTTCTACTTAGCCAAAGCACTGTCTGTTCACTCAAAACACTTAATTCATGCCAGGATTACTTCAGAACACTATGTACTACTTCTTTCTCTCCTCAGAAAATGGTGTGTACAGAAAAGAAATTTGAGGAGCTTACCACAGATTTGTTCTTAATAACTTCATTAAAAAACATAAAATATGTTTTAAAACCCGTGTAGCAAATAAAATGAGTGATATGAAAAAAGCTTAATAAGTTCAAGGTGAGTGAAAGTTTATCTAGGTTACAAAAAGCAATGTCTGCCCACAGTTTATTGTTTGTTTGCTAAAAGAATACTGCAGTAATGTGTTCTGCGTAGCTATTGACAGAATTATCTCAGCTTGTCACCTTGGTTCATACTTTGGGAGCCAGCTTTTTCTTGCTTTCTTCCTCCTTTATACCATTCATTGCAGAAATGTTATTGTGGTGCAGTTAACAATTTGCTTATCTATACAATCTCATTCACTCATACAAGTGATGGATGTATTTGATATTTTCTCACATATTTTGTCAATTAGATATCATAGCTACTTTGGTAAATAAAATCCACTGCCATCCAGTGTACCTGTCCTCTTCACTTTCCAGATCCACAGTCAGGAGGTCTTAGCACCACTGACAATTATTTTAAGGTCCAGTGCTGCAGCACAGCCCGTGCTGTATCTTTTGGGTTGCTAAGATCGGTGTGACAGTTGAACATTTCTAATTTCTTACAACTAACTGCTGTGATGATTTCTAAGTCTTGTAAAATGACATCAGAATCAGATGTTCCTTTGCATTCCTATCCTCGAACTCTTGTGGTTTTACTAACGTATTCACTGCTTTACAGAAAAATGCGTTTCCTTTCCCTCTGGCACGGAGAAAGAAATGCACTTGAGCAGGAAAGTGAACAAGCCAAACTTACACCCTAACTGGGTGAGACCTAATTGTCACAGGTGGTTTCTAGGAAACTTGCGGAGCTCTGAAAACATTAAATACATGCAGAAGGATTCTGCATGGGGAGACCTGGACACATGCACACTAGAGTGATGGACTGGAAACAACTCAGGGCTTTGGCCTAGGCTGTGAAATGGACTTGTACCCAGGAGGCAGTGAATAGGAAAACCAACCTATAGTTTATTTCTTTTTCCTAAAATGTTGCCTACTACAACTCTACTCTGTAATACGGCAGCACTGCAGTGCTTCCAACAAGCTATGTAAAGGCATGTGCATTACTTGCAATGAGATTATTCTTGTGCTCAAATTAAGCCTGAATAAGAGGGTTTCTAGGTTAAACAGCTGATTTGGTTGCTGAAAGCAGAAAGAGCCATAAGAGTAATAAGTGACTCTATCTACTTTTAAGGACAACTGTGCTTTGGGTTTCTTTATGTGCAGTGTAACGTAGCAATCATAATGACTAGATTAGATACACATAATATTTTCCTGCTGACTTAAATAAGAGAAGAGTTGGACAAATGAAAAAAAAAAAAAGAAAAAAAAAAAGAAAAAAAAATCAAAGAATTGTCAAGCTACTAGTTTAAATCCTAACCAAACACATACATAGTCTATCAATGGAAAAATAAATTGTGGAACTCATTGTGAATCATCTATTGCTGTAGAGATCAAGATAATAAATGAATGCCATCATCATTCTCCACATCCCACAAAACCAAAACAAAACAGGATTTTTAAAACTCTTGAAAAGAGAAGTCCATCAGCAAAAATTAGCTATGATTGTTGAAAAAAAACAAACTTCATCACAGGGAGGTCTTAAACTGCTGATTTACGGATTAAAAGAAGATGTGTCCTTGTATATATTTTGTTACATTCTTTTCCCTGCATCCCTGCAGTTGTCCTTGTAGAAAGGATACTGATTTAGCTGGTCTTTTATTTTTTAAATGGTTGGCTGTTTTTACATACTCATTCTATTCAGGTCTAGAATAATGGATCCTGAAGTTGAGCTTATATTCATCATTATATATAGAGAGAGAAAGAGAGAGAGAGAGAGAGAAGAAGGAAAGAAGGAGGGAAGGAAGGAAGGAAGGAAGGAAGGAAGGAAGGAAGGAAGGAAGGAAGGAAGGAAGGAAGGAAGCAAGGAAGGAAGGAGGGGAGGGAGGGAACAACACGTACGCTTCATTATCTGTTAATATATAAAACATATTTGTAGAACTGTAAGTGTCTCAAAGGCAAACAAAAGATTGAATAATGATTTTGGTGATGTAAAAAGTTATCTATGTAAACTACCTGTGTAAAAGGTTATCTACCTCCTCACCTTGTATAAACACAAATGCTTAAAAGTATTTTCAACAAACTTTGTGATTACATGGATATTTCAAGTTTTTGTCAAGTACAGAGCCTACAACATAAGATAACACTTTAATATCATGGCCAAAATTCACAACTGCTACAGGCTTCAGAACTGTAGATTGTCTCTAATCTTAATATAAACAGAGCCTTAAATTTTATACTCACAGACCAAAACCTTCTTAAATTATTTACTTTATTATGAGTTAATGAAAGGAGAAAACAAACAAACAAACTTATATATACATATGTTTATGTTTATGTGGATATGTATGTATCTTCTCTAAACAGTGCATCTCTAGTACGAGCCCAACCCTGACAGTAAAAGTACAATAAAGAAACTGCTTTCTAGAGAAATAGACACCAAAGAGAAAAACATTGATTTAACATACTAAATAACCAAACACTGCAAAATAGGTGAGGAAGCTTTTCTCTCAGTGCAAGGTAATTAATGTGGAAACAGAATAAACAAAGGCAACTGCAGCAGCTGTTCCTGCAAGTGTATCCAAGAGGTTAGCAAAGAGCTTTTTCTGTCTCTCTAAACTCCTGGGATGTATGGATATTTATCTGTAGTCTAAACCATGCAAAACTTGTGCAAACATCTCCTAACCAATGTAAAGCTTCCCCAGCCACACACTCAGGTTCCAATTTGTCCCCACAAAATGAAGGCCACTATTTTATTACCTGTAATTAACTGTGAATATCTGTATGCAACTGAGCAAATACTCCCTTGATCTGCAGATTAAAGTCATACACTTAAAGCCATCCAGCTGCTCATGTTTAGTGATTGGAGTTCATCTGTAAGCTTAATGGGCATGTGTGTGCACACTCACACATGCATGCACACACATATACACCTTGATCTGGTTACTTAAATACACAATCCAGGTGCAAGGAGTTGCTACATGCCAGCTGAGCCATCACAGTGGCCTAGTGCCTAGTTTCTTAACCCACCCTCACAGACAAGAACTACAAGTCAGTTTAAATGAAGGAGTTTTAAGGTGCTAAGGTTCATCTCAGAGTTGCAATGAGTTAAGAGCAAGCAATGAGCTAACAGGTATACCTGGTCGAATTATGAGCAGAAATAGCATAAATAAACAGTTAAACCCTAAAACAACTCATGATGTATCTTAGCTTTTCTGCTGGGTTGCTGTTGTTGTTTTCCCAATTTATTCTTCAACTTCTTCCTTGGCTGCTCACAAAATTTCCTAACCAATGAGGTAGCTTAGCTCAGATTCAATGTGCAGGCTCACATTCAGTGTCAGGCTCAAATTACATTCATGAAATGTAATTGCTTATTCAAAAACTACTGTTCATGTCTTTAGATTCCATATTCCACAAGTTCCCACTAAAATCAGTAATTGCTATTAACACTACTGGTGATAATAAGAAGAAAAAGGTCTAATTTGCCATTATAGCAGGCAACAGAATAATTATCTGAAGTCAACATCAGTATAATAAGAAACGTTTGAAAATCCTAGTCCATTTTGTCAACACTGGAACCTGTCTTTTCAAAGGCAAATTGTTGAAATGGGGGCTGACATCTCCAAGTCCACAGCAGCAATTGCCATTAATTCTCACCCTTTTTCATAGTCTTGGCCCAGAGACCAAAAAAAAAAATCGTGGAGAAAGAACAGTAAAAACGTCTTCTGCTACTCCTGATCATCTTGATTTTTGTCCTTCCAATTGTATTACCTCTCCCACTAAGGAACATTGCACAAATAATAACTAATTAAACAGTTCATTGAATCTGCATATCCAGGTTAGAGGTTTAAGAGAAATATCAGCATTCACTCTTCTTATTATTAAATACTTCTTCTTTCTCAATTTTTAATTATTTTTTTTTACCAGATGAAAACTTTTAAATTATTATTATTATAAATACGATTTCTATTAAAGATAAGCTTTGGAGTCTATCTTTATTAATCCCAGAGAAGATAATATTCAGCCAGCAGAATAATAGAAGTGTGAAAAGGAACATCAGGGTGAAATAAAGAGTGATGCAAAAGGAAGAGAATAGAACAGAGCTTCTCTCTGGTCCTTAGTTTGTATTACATTAACGCACCAACCACCATGTGGGGCCTGTGCTATTGGGGAAAAAAAAATAAATAAAAATAAAAAAATAAACATATGGTTTATCCTACTATCCTAAAATAAGGATTAACTTACTACTGATATAAACAGGTGTTTATTTAACTTCTTAAAAATTCTTGTAGAGACCTCACAGTGTGATCTGACAATAGGTTTCTGAGTTTAACTTTTCCTATTTTTAAGAAAACTTTTTTGTATGTGTAATCTTAGGCTAGAGAAAAGGAAAAAAAATCAAACAGCTGTTTATAAACAATCTGAAAGCAGAAACACCAAAGGTAGAGAAGAATTGTTCAGATTGATGCAGAGATTGAAAATAACAGTACACAGAGAAATAAATGAACCTTAAAATTGAGCTCATCCTTCATTACAAAGTAATGGGATGAAATTCCATAATCTAGTCTGAATTCTATCTTTGGTTTTCATCTAAATTCTAGGATTGGACTTTAACCATGCATTTATAGTATTGCTGGATGTAGAAGCAGGATTTGGCAGAGTTTGTAAAACAAGCCAAATAGCAATTAAACTATACTTAAAATTTCTGTACATAAAGGCTAGAAGAGATCATATCAAGAGATTATACAGCTACATGTAGATGAGACTGTAGAAAACATGAATGACACACAAGAGCATTACAGCCAATATTGAAGTTAATGTTGCCAGATTATCAAAGTAATGCAAAATTGCTAGTATGGGCAATCAAAGTAATTTTAATACTGCTGATACTGCTGCTGCTGAAGTTAGCAGACCTGAAGTCCATGTATCTAGAGTACAATTTTCACCAAGTATGACGGAATTTTTCTGGAGAAAACAGCTAGCAATTTTCCATACACAAGGTAAGATCAATGAATGCTTTTTGCTCTTTCTTTTGTTAAGAAAAGCTGGAGTCCAGCCTACACAGGCTCTACATTATGAATTCAAATTTAAACTGCATGATCTTCATGGAGATGTTTGCCAAAAGTACTTACTTCCCTATCAGTAGAGACATGTGGGCATGTTACAATGCCTCCAAATGGCAATCTTTCATGAACTTAGACATGTCATTTTGCTTTCGTATGATCCTAGATTCACAGAACCATAAAACTGGGAGGACTAGAAAGGCAGTAGTAAAAACTCTTGCCAAAAGCTGGGACAGCTCTGGGGTTGGAACAGGCTGCTCCAGGTTTATTTAAAATTGGTTCTTGAAAATCTCCACGGATTGAGACTGCATAGCCCTCTGTGCAGCTTGAGAACTGTCATTGAAGAGAAATCTAATATTTAAAGCAACGTTATTCTGGTGTTAGCCATACTTAGCTGCCTCAGACAGAAACAAACAAAGCCAAACCTTGATTTTTTTCTGCTGATATGGGGAAGCATAGATTTATCTATGTGCTTACACATGCAGTAGTTGGAAGAAAACAAAATCTTCCCTTCCCTTCCCTTCCCTTCCCTTCCCTTCCCTTCCCTTCCCTTCCCTTCCCTTCCCTTCCCTTCCCTTCCCTTCCCTTCCCTTCCCTTCCCTTCCCTTCCCTTCCCTTCCCTTCCCTTCCCTTCCCTTCCCTTCCCTTCCCTTCCCTTCCCTTCCCTTCCCTTCCCTTCCCTTCCCTTCCCTTCCCTTCCCTGCCCTGCCCTGCCCTGCCCTGCCCTGCCCTGCCCTGCCCTGCCCTGCCCTGCCCTGCCCTGCCCTGCCCTGCCCTGCCCTGCCCTGCCCTGCCCTGCCCTGCCCTCCCCTCCCCTCCCCTCCCTTCCCTTCCCTTCCCTTCCCTTCCCTTCCCTTCCCTTCCCTTCCCTTCCCTTCCCTTCCCTTCCCTTCCCTTCCCTTCCCTTCCCTTCCCTTCCCTTCCCTTCCCTTCCCTTCCCTTCCCTTCCCTTCCCTTCCCTTCCCTTCCCTTCCCTTCCCTTCCCTTCCCTTCCCTTCCCTTCCCTTCCCTTCCCTTCCCTTCCCTTCCCTTCCCTTCCCTTCCCTTCCCTTCCCTTCCCTTCCCCTCCCCTCCCCTCCCCTCCCCTCCCCTCCCCTCCCCTCCCCTTCCCTCCCCTTCCCTCCCCTTCCCTTCCCTTCCCTTCCCTTCCCTTCCCTTCCCTTCCCTTCCCTTCCCTTCCCTTCCCTTCCCTTCCCTTCCCTTCCCTTCCCTTCCCTTCCCTTCCCTTCCCTTCCCTTCCCTTCCCTTCCCTTCCCCTCCCCTCCCCTCCCCTCCCCTCCCCTCCCCTCCCCTCCCCTCCCTGTTTTTTTTTGTCTGTTTTTTTTTTTTTTTTTTTTTAAGCAGAATATATGTCTTTAAATCATACAATGCACTGGAGGAAGAAAAAAATCCTTCTGACCTTGACAAGTGACTTGTCTGCAGTGGGGTACTTGCTTATAAACAGCGTCTTTATGCAGAAAGCTGCATATTACAAGCATCCAAAAGACAATGCAAACTTTTTTTTTTTTTTTGTCTTCCCAAGTATACCTGTGGAAAAACAGATTAACATCTCCACAAATAACAAATTTGTCCTAAAAGTAAGAGCCAGGGACTTATTTCAGAAAAAGAATTACATGATACCACCGTCAGGTCTTTAAGTGATGATATATCAATGACTTTCCATGGGAAGTTGTTTTAAAGTTTCACACATTTACTTGTTGGACTGACTTGGCATTTCTGAGTCTCTGCATTCAGGAGCATATCATGTCTGCAAACCCACTCTATTCCAGAGAGATATTCAGGAGTACAGTAGCTCCTTCACACTCTGTGGTTTCCAAATGAAGGTCAGATGAAAGTTCTAGCATAGTCCAGCAATTTTCTGTTCTGTACATTGATATGAGAACCCCAGGGCAAGCATTAGTACAATCCTCTGGGTCTTTTTAGACCTGAAGACAATATTACCCATCTCAGAAATAGGCAGACTTTACATACTGTTCTTATCCTTGACTAACCCACAGGTATTTTACAGTTTTAAGTATTTGTATGAAGTTATTGTAAGTCACCTCTTTGCTCTTTCAGTCACTGAATAAGTTGATTCCTTGGTCATACTATAGATTTACTTTTATAGTCTGCTGACTATTTTGATTTTGTGTGTATATATGATCCATTTTCAATACTTCAGCATCCCTGAACTATGGACACTAAAACTAGACATCATATTGTGATGTCAATCATTAAAAAGTTCTATATGGAAAAGACAGGACATTATATTGCCTGTAGTTCACGGACCTTTCTTTCTTCATTCACATTGAAAGAATGAATTTGCTTCTAACATTTTACTTACTGACAGATACAGCTGACAGTAGCACAGAGAACTTTTATTGAACTAATTATCTCCCAGGACTCTAAAATGTTTTTTGTTTGTTTGCTTGTTTGTTTTCTGGGTTCCCTGTATTATAGGATAAGTCTTCATTCTTGGAGATATGGTCTACTTTCCTGATTCTTTAATGCAGTATTTTTCATTCAAGTGTATTAAACCACATAAACTTACATGTGTTCACTTGAAATGATCACTTCAGGCAAGTTATCTGTACCATACTAATTTGCCGGTGATAGTTAAAAGTATCACACTCGTATAGAGTAACATTACTTCAGGAGGTATGGACGCACTTTCTATAAAAGGCAAACTTGAAATTTAACAGTTTCCCAGGACTTAAACATTTCAATGTTGCATTTTTAAATGTTCATCTGAAAGTTTTTAAATTATTACTTCAAGCACAGTTCTGTTGACACATATTAAAAACTACAGTACTCATTGAGTTCTCCCCTTTTAAAATTCTCTCTTAAAATGCAGAATATTTTTGGCCTATCTTATATGTTCCCTGGAAATGTTATATATTGAAAACAAAATAAATAAGTATATGATATGAAATCAAACACTTTGGAGAGGATAGCTATGTTCTGTCGGTGTGCCTGCTGCCTCTACCTGTGAGACATGAAAACTGCTGAAAAACATTAACAGGTTTCTTGAACAATGTTCAGGATTATGAAACTACTGAGTGAAAAACCCTCTACACCATTGTAATTCAATGATTTAATTTTAAGTTTCCACATTTTCTGAGGCATCAGAAAGTAACAGAGGTTAATTAACTATATTTAAATAGCTAGCTCTATAGAGTAGCTACCTGTTGCATCTGTGTCAGAGTATGTTCAGGGGGTTATTATATTGCAGGGATGGGCAGAAGTGTAAATCATTATATTTCATTTCTGTTTGTCTTTTCTGTGCCCCAAGCACCCAAAAAAACATGGATGAAAAGTTTACTGTTCAATCCATGCATCTTCTTTCAAAGACTCTGCACCAAATCCATGTTTCACAGGCTGTGAGGAATCAACTGCTCTGACAACACCCACGTGCTATACAAAATGTAGCTGTTTATTTTTTTTTTCCCATGATGGAAGATGTCACAGATATTCCTAATACTCCCTCAAAGAACAATAGTTCTGAATTTTGCAGATTAATAATATCACACTGCTAGCTCTGCAACAGGCAGACACCTGTGTTTAGCTGCTGTGACCAAGGCATCAGAATAAATCTCAGTTGATGAGAGCTCCTGATTTTGTGGTTGGTGTGGTCTATCTTACCTACAAGTAAAATGCTGCAACAGAACAAGTGATTAAGTTCTTTTTGAGTTCTATAATTTCATAATACAGTGATCTTGGTTGTTTATAATTTTGGGGTAGTTTTAACAAACTGAGGATAATAATACTTATTTTTCTGAACTTAACTTTCGATTTCTCCCCCTATGGGAAAATGGTGGTGATGATTTTGAGTCAGACAGAAGTCCATTTAGATTTCTATGTAGGCTATGTTCACAACCAAAGCAGGTATCTGTGAGTGAGATATCAAAATGGAGGAAGCAGACATGATACCTTTCCTGTAAATTCTTTCAGCATCAAAGAATCTGTGGCACTGTGTTCCTGACCCACCAATATTTTCTATGCATTTTTAGCGTGTAATAACTTTCTTTCCTGGCAACTTGCCCAATTTTCCCTTAAATCTGTGGAAACTTAATGATTCCATGCCAAAGAATTACATTGCCAAATTTCAAGAACTGAGTCTTCTGACTATGTTTACAAACTGATTCGTAATGATTTTATTTAAGAGGATCTAGACTGTAAACACTTTGCCTCTTAATGCTAATAAATGAAGCAACTATCAATGTGAAACTTTGGACTTACTCAAGATATGTTGGCTAACTTTGATTTATAAAAACATTGTATTTAACAGTGCATATTGTAGCTGTGAATTTTACTTATAAGAACAAAGGATGAAAAAGTCATTCACTTCCCTTTGTTGGTACTGTCCATGCTCCTAGGAAAATGGCATATTAAAATTAGACACGCAATTCTTCAACTGGTACAAGCAGGTCTCTTTGAGATGTCAATATTTTATGAAATGGTTTGTCTTGTAATTGGGAAAGCTAGTGATTTAAAAGTAAAATGACAATCAAGCAGCCAATGTGAGAAATTAGGCAATGTCCATTATATCAGAGATGTGCATAATTTATGAACACTGAATTTCAGCAATGAAAATAAAAAGTCTGATTGTTGTCTTAGGGTCTGACTGAAACTAGCTGAAGTGTTTTTCTAATGATATTGGTAGCTTGTGGATCAAACCCTTTTTGTTCAATTAAGTAATTACAACTACATCTACGTAAACAAAGCTTTGGAGAGGTTTTTTTGTTTGTTTGTTTGTTCATTTAATTGGTCAAACATTTTAACTGAATCATGTCTTTGGGAATTTCAATCCCTAATGAAAACCAAGGGGAAAATAGCTACAAAAAATACACAGAGACATCACATCCACTAATGACTGTAAAAAGCAAGGAAATAGAGAAATTGTTTAGGTGGCATTACTTGACCTATAACTAAGGCTAATTACCAAGAGTCAGAAAAAGTAATTTACACATTCCTAAGGTATTTCCTATCAGGACCATATGCAGGCCTAGTTTGGACCATGTGCTGACATATAGTCATGCTCTTCCCCTGGGTCAAGGACAATGGAGAATGACAAACACAGATTCAATTTCAGCAGAATAATCATGTCTTCCTGTGTGGATGAAATCTACTTGATTAGAAGAAGAAAAAAACTTAAGAAAGTTTTCTTTTACATGAGCTTCACTGCAAAAGACAGCTAGATTTTAAAGAAAACAAAAGAGAAAAAGATCTTGCAATTCTGCATCAGGAGTTCTAGCTCCATTAACTGAGCTTTTCTCACCTCCAGTGTGCATTTCTGTGACAGTCAATTGTGTTATTCTGAGTATATTCAAACAGAGAATGTATATGCAGTCAGTTTCCCAAGAAGCATGTATTAATATACATTTGAATTTATCCATCCTGCCAGCTATGGCTATATCTAACCACAATAAAAGAGTTGAGCCCTTTCAAGTGTTATGCCTTTAAGTTAAACTTTATTGAAGTAAAATAAGGAAAGAACAATACATTTTGCATTCTTCAGAAGCCACTGTTCAATAAATACTAAGTTTTGATCGATTGATACGGTGTCATATTTGACTAAAGAGGTGGGAAAGTCGCTACTGTTGCTTTGTGCTGGCTAGAAGAAGAATGCACTATTGATTTTATATGTTGGATGGGCTGTCAGCATACAGTGCATTGTTGATTTTGACTTTTATAGCCAACATGTTTCCTTTAATTGGATCATTTGTAAAAGAGAGGAGGGTACCTGTTCCCTTCTGACAGTGACTGATTACAATCATTTCATGTTTGTCAATATTTGATAAACCCACGGTTACCCAACAACATGGCTGAAAGCAGCATCTTTATGCATTTGCTTGTTTCCTCTCTTTCCTGCTTCTGATTTCATTCTCAGCGTAAACAGCAAGTTGTGCCCAGCAACTCTTTCATCTTTTCTATTTTTTTGATTTTTTTTTTTTTCTCACTGCTTGCAGAGCAAGATAAAGAGAGAGAGAGAAAGAAAGAAAGAAAGTTTTTACTCCAAGTCAACATCATTGCCAATATCTCTCAGCAATAGAAAAGTTCTGGGACACCCATCTGTGACCTTCTTGCTGATCTCACTGCTGTTTTTGATGATAGGCACAGTACTGCAACCTCATGGCTGAACTTTCAACTCTGTAATATGCTGAAATGAAAACCAATATCCTTGTACCATGTTATAAACCTCTGTCTTTTTTTTTTTTAACTTCTTTTTATTATCGTTATTTTATTTTTTAAATTCTGGATGCAAATTAAAATATCACTACAGAGAGGTCTGTAGCTCAGGGAAGAACAGAGATATGTACACAAAGCATTGTTATAAATTATTTGAAGAGAATTCATGTTGGTATTTTAATTGTGTCTTTGATGTTCAGTTCACAGATGGCTGATAATTTCATCTGATGTACTGAACAGTTCTATGTTTTACTCTTGAAAGAGAAGATGTATTCACAAGTCAAGCTCAATCTTTTTTCTCTTCTGCTTAGCAAAGCAAAACCTTTTTCATTTTCACCTATGTTAATTAGGACTAGTAATATAAATATGATCCCATCAGGGCTGGCAGGAAAATCTTCAAGGCACATAGAGGGCTGTGAGATGGAGCAAACACTCCAAGCCACAAGCCTTACATCAGCATCTGAACTTTAAGACAACCTCTCCTGGGCATGTTGGAAGTACATTTTCTGTGATAAATCATCCACACCTGGAAAGATCCAGAAGAGGCAGCAAGCACCTGTGTTCTTCATGTCTCTGGAAAGCTTCTTTGCAAACTGAGTGGCTGCTGAGCCTTGCACTGCCACCTGCTTTTTTGATGAAAGGTAATGAATATCCTTCCTGCAAACAACCTTGGTCACAACACCTTCATGCAATGCTATAGGCTTGGGGCAGAGTGGCTGGAAAGCTGTGCAAAGGAAAAGGATCTGGTAGTGTTGATTTATGCTCACCTGAACATGAGCGAGCAGTGTGCCCAGGTAGCCAAGGCCAAGGCATCCTGGCTTGTATCAGGAATAGTGTAGCCAGCAGAACCATGGAGGTGATCGTCCCCCTGTACTCTGCTCTGGTGAGGCCGCACCCCGAGTACTGTGTTCATTTTTGGGGCCCTCAGTACAGGAAAGACCTTGAGGGCCTGGAGAGTGTCCAGGGAAGGGCTACGAAGCTGGTGAAGGGCCTGGAACACAAGTCCTATGAGGAGCGGCTGAGGGAACTGGGGTTGTTTAGTCTGAAGAAGAGGAGGTTGAGGGGAGACCTTATTGCTCTCTACAATGATCTGAAGGGAAGTTGTGGGGAGCTGGAGGTCAGCCTCTTCTCGCAGATAACTAGTGATAGGACAAGAGGGAATGGCCTCAAATTGCACCAGGGGAGGTTTAGGTTGGAAATTAGGAGACATTTCTTCAAAGAAAGAGTGGTCAGGTGTTGGAACAGATTGCGCAGGTAGGTGGTGGAGTCCCCGTCCCTCGAGGTGTTTAAGGAAAGGTTGGATGTGATACTCAGAGACATGGTTTAGTGGGTGATATTGGTGGTAAAGGTATGGTTGGTCAAGATGAGCCTGAAGGTCCTGTCCGACCTTAGTTATTCTATGATTCTATGATACTGATAAGGTCACCTATGTAATTCTGGTCTTTCAAGACTACTCTGAAAACTGTTCCCAGTAGTCCCCTGCAGTTTTCTGTGAGGATTGGCTGATTGGCCACTTCTCACATACCTCCCCGCCCCCCCCACCCCCCCCCAGCCTTTTTGATCACCTGTGAAATCTAGCCGTTCCTCACAATGATATCTGCAACCTTTGACAACTTCTCTCTCCTTTGTCTGTTACATTCAGCAGTTTCTGATGTTACGTCCAGGAGTTTCCCATGGTCTGGTCAGTTAGCTAAAACCCAAGCCAGGGTCCAGTCATCTTCTTACATACCTTAATGGATAGATAAAGAAAAAAAAAAAGAAAAGAAAGAAAGAAAGATCCAGAAGAGTTTCTTTCTTCACAAGCATGATCTTTTCATTCTTGTTCATACATATCATACATAGATATAGCTATAAACTCATAGATGCTTTGTTCATCGAAACATTCACATTGAACTTACAGTATTCACACTACTTATACAAAAGTGTTTTGTTTTGTTTTGTTTTGTTTTGTTTTGTTTTGCTGTAGGACAGAGAGTTTTATCCTACCAAACTCTTATGCAGCTTCCTGGTATAGTGTGTGACAGAATTAGTGTATAGGCATTTGGTCATTTAGATCCACAAATTTGAGATCAAATCTATAACGTGAAGTAGCAGCTTTAAGTGTTTAACTAGCTCTACGATTTAATATTTTCCTTCTTAGAAACCTTTTCCTAGTAAGGAAAACAGTTACTTAATCAGAACTCTTTTATGAAGTAAAGTGGTGAAGTTATTGCTTTGTAAGAAAAATAAAGATCACTCTTTTAGGACAGAAGTGATAGTAATCATTAACTTATTTTTCCCCTTTATATAAAGAGAAGCTCAAAGATCGTCAGATCTAACTTCAGATATCTACAGTGTAGACCCACTACGCATTAGCTAGTCATTCTTAATGATCACTGGAGAGAAACAAACACTTCTTTCATCAAGGTATGTGGTAATTTCATTTCTAACTATATACACCACAATTTATATATTAGTTTTAGAAATCTACGTTGAATAAGATGAATCTATTCTACCCTAAGAGTAGATCTGGTCTCAATTTCCCTTCTGAGACTTGTCTTGTGGAGAGTGTTTTCCAATGCCCTTACTGAACCTGTGTGCCTTTGAAGAAAATAAGGTAGCAGAGAAAGAGAATATCTCTGTTGCATAGTTTATTAGGCTATAAAATTATGTCAGAGTGTTGGTTCTAATCCCTGTTCCCCAGCTTGCTTTTCTGTTTTACAAAAAACAGTCATCTGGTTAAATGTATTATGCAGCCAAAATATTTATTCTCAGCTCTCCCAAAAATAGGCCTTGTCAGAAACAGACAAAAATGTGTACTTTAGAACTCTAAAACAAAAACAGAGTATCCAAAATATGTGATTTTGTTTCTTCGAATGTTCAAAAATCTAATATTTTTAATCAAAATCATAAACGAGCCTGAAGTTACAGAGGATTTCATCCTCAAAATCCTATGAGGCATGTGCTCTAAAAGAAAAAAAAAATAATCCATTTATATTTTTCTCTTTTAAACGGAGTTTTTATTTGCTTTCCTTTTTTATTGTCAACATTTTCAATGAGAAATACCAAAAAATATAACCATGTATTGCTTTTTTTTGTATGAAAAGGGGAAAGCAAACACATCAGAGAAGTGACCCCAACACATACCATATACACATTTCCTATCAATTTCTCCTTATTTATTTATTTATTTATTTATTTATTTATTTTGAGCCAGGGGATGGTGATAAAATATTGACTTCTGAGATTTCATTTTGGATCTACCTGGAAGCAGAATCCAAATAAGTGTTCATCACATTCCGTGCAGTTCAATAAGATGCTCAGTCAGTCTAGTGGGTGTCCTGCATATCCTGCACTGAGTTATCATCTCTATTAAACTTACCATTTTTTTAAAGATATATATCCAAAATAATGATTCCAATTAGGTGGTGATTGTTATGAACGAGTGACTACTATTTTTTTTTTTTTTTTTTGCCAGCAATATGCATTTGTGTCAGCCAAAGAGAGAGTTCTATTTCCTATTAAATTTTATCCCTGATCTTATCCCTGCCACTGCATCCACATTCCCTCATCCCTTTTAGGTCCTTCTCATTCACACCAATATCTCTAACCAATGTATGCATGGCTGCTAATGTCACACCTTAATTGGGGTTATTATCAAGGTATCCCAGCCTTAGTCTTTCAAGCATTCTGGATGAAACTTCTATGGGAACAAGATTTGCAAATCACCACACACTTGCCACAAGCTTCTCTCTCTCTTACACACACAGAGCTTCACATACACTCTCCCTCACACCCTCTAAGGGACTAGTCATTTTCATTCATTTCAACAGCAACTGTGAAATAGTAGCTTGTCATCTGCTTTTTTTAGTGCTGCTACCCAAAATTATAAATAGGCTGACATTAATGGCAGACCAAAATTTAGTGTCACATTGGTAGTGGGTATTGAAAATGTTTTGATATGACAGATGAAAGACCTGCTGCAGCAACCTTTGGTAGATGTTACCTCACTACATGTGACTAGAGGGGAAAAAAAAAAAAAAAAAAAAAAATGCTGCAGGCAACTACTTTTAGATATATTTCTTTATCCCCCTCCCCCAATACCAACATGCTTCCTTCTCTTCTTCTGTGTCTTGGCTGATTGAAAATTTGTAGGTTGGGTTGGTTTAGATGTTTATTAAAGCAAATGAAAACTGTTGGATTCAATCTTCTCTGTCATGTTAGTAAGTCCAGTCCTACCATCATTATTATTATTATTATTATTATTATTATTATTATTATTATTCATTAAAGTTAACTTAAACGTAAAGTTACAGCAAAAACTTTAGTCATTAAGGTCCAAAACCTCTCCACAGCCCTGATGATGTGCTTTTAACCTGATTTGTTGTATTGCCATCTGGAAACTTACTGAGCTCTGCAGTCACACTGTTAATCTTGTCAGGAACAAAAACTTCACTCAGTTGGTCCAGAATTTCTATTCAAGAGGCTTAGGGGTCTAGCTGCTCCGTGACATTTTTTATTATTTCTTTTGAGTCTGTGGCATCTACAGGAATACCTGCACCTATTTACTGTGGTATCTATTTTTATTTAATTTATTCTTTTTTTTCTGGATTTTCAGCTTTTGCAGTCTATGACCCATCAGTAGCTTGTCAAATCCTCAAACCAGTGAAAAACTTCTATAGGTAAGAATAGTGGTTTTGTATGCTTTTACATTCAAAATGGGTGTAGGACCCATGTCTTCAGCTTAGAATTTTTTAAATTGTAACCACTTCTCAACCATATGTGGTCTTCTCAACCGCCTAGTAATGTCTGGGGACCTGCACAGAATATTCAAGTTCAACTGAATGAGACAAGGCAGACAACATATAGCAAAAGGTATTATAATAATTGTGTCTGTATCCCTGAACAATCATGGTACTTGGACAAAAAACTTAGCTATTAAAATGGAAAGTATATTAGAAAGATGCTGTACTTAGTGAATTTTGGTCAGGGTATTTGCATGAAGATGGCCTTAACTGAGCTTTACGTCTAAAGTTTATACCTAATTTCTGCTAAACTAGCTCTGAAGTGAAATTTAGTTGGTCTGTAGACTCTAGGCTATTTTTTTTCTGAGAATCAGAAATATATAAATAAATAAATCCTGTCCAGGGCCATCTTTTCAGTTGCCTCCAGAGTATCAGTGGAAGAGTTATTTTTAGTTGATGATCATTAATTCAGTTTTTTACTGACCTGGGTACGTATAAGCAATAAGACTAAAAATCTCATGGAACCGGTCAGAAAGAACAAGAGGGAAAAAAAAAAAAAAAAGAGAGAGAGAAAGAAAGAAAGAGAGGAAGGAAGGAAGGAAGGAAGGAAGGAAGGAAGGAAGGAAGGAAGGAAAGCAAAACAAATTATAACAGATAAGCCGTCTTTACTTTGCAGTTGAAACCAGCTCAGAATTAGTTTGAATGTTCACTGAAAGATCTAAATATTTATATATTTATTTTAAATCTGAACTGTTCTACCTGCTCTATGATTTTATAAACCCATTTTGAAACTTCTTACAGGGAGATGCACAAAAACAATGTCTGTGATTCATTAGAGTTATCCAGTTAATTTTCCCTGAAATCAAAGCAATCTGTCCAGAAAAGCTCATTTTATTTACTTTGGTGGAAGACCAGTTTTGTAACTATTAGGATCTCAGCAAGGATCCCCTCCCCTTTTACCTGCAATCCTTACTTCTTTCATACAAACCATTCCTAATAAAGAAATTTTAAATATGTAGAACCATGTTAATTATGAAATCAAGTGAAGTCCTGCTATTAGACAAACTTAATCTGTCAACCACGGAGACATGGAATAAATAAAATAAAAATAAAATAAAATAAAATAAATAAAATAAAATAAAATAAAATAAAATAAAATAAAATAAAATAAAATAAAATAAAATAAAATAAAATAAAATAAAATAAAATAAATAAAATAATAAAATAAAATAAATAAAATAAAAAAATAAAAAGTCAATTCTATCATGCAATAGATTGCATGTCATAGACAATCATGAACATAAACATTCAGCTTCCTCTTTTTCTGTAGAATTGAGGTTCTCAAAGGATTTGATGTTTTCCTTTCTTTTACACTGTGTTGAATTCCTCTATCACAAGTTGTGACTTCGGAAAATGTTCATGAATAACTGAGTCCACCCCTAGCCAGAAAAAAAATCTTAAGTCTATGCTTAATTTATAGAACATGAAGACTTCTACATACTAGGGAAAGAAATTCATACAATGATGAAAGAGACGTAATTATAATTTAATAGTTGTAGCAGCAATAGAATGGGCAGCAGTGGCAGTGATGGTAATAATAATAGTACTTATAAGACTAGCAGCACAGGAAAAGGGCTGGAATAAGATTGACAAGTTTAGCTACTTGCCCAAGAGTGCTCTTAATGATATCTTATCATATATAAAATAAGAATACCTTTTTCTAATGAACAGTAATGACATAGTGGATTATTTCTTACCATGTCAATTGGCTCTTTCATTTAAATATTTTGAAGTTGAATATTAATACAAATAATTATTAGTCAAATAAATTTTACATGCTTTGTTCTTCATACTTTCCTCATGTCATCAAACTGCAGATATCAAAGCCAAATTGTACTACACTGTGGCTACAACAAATCTGGGCTCTGACTTCACGTATCTGCTACAATAACCCTGTGATCCGAGTCTGTCTTCTACAAAAAAGTCTAATTAGCAACTATAGAATGAGATAAATCATGCATCAGAAAACCTTATTGCTTTAAATAAAACAAAACAAAACCAAAAAAAAAAAAAAAAAAAAGAAGACATCCAGATGCATATTTTTGAAGAAGCATTTATATGAGGGTGGTCTAATCCAAGTGAAAGCAATCCTAGCCTACATATCCTAGTCTGGCTGGGTAGCTGTGCAGTGTATATTCCCTCTGAGTCTTCACTCAAGAGATGTTTGTTTTTTCTTTTACTAAGGTCCAGCTATGTGCAGCCAAAAAGCACCCCCAAATGTTCACACAAAGCAAAGGCCTGATTCTGCACCTCACTATGCGTATTTATACAATCAACTCTTTCAAGAACCTCTCAAACGATGTTAAACATCATTAAGCCTGAGGCTCTTCTGTTCGTGGACAACTCCATAACCTCCATTCTTGAAATATTCTATTTACTGTCCATAAAAGGCTGTGCAAGGGCATAGTTATTTATCAAAGGGAGAATTTAAATATTTTTACTATTTACTCCATTCTGTGTTTTAGCCTCACACCTGCAGACACTCATGACTGTTTTGTTTTTATCATCATTTTAAAGTTAATTAAACAATTTCCTTACACATGTCCACACAGAGTCACAAAAGCACACATCAGGAAACAACTTCTCACTTAGTGCCTCTTCCCAGAGAGCCAAAAAGTCCCATTAGTGTAAACAAATGGAACTCAGTAACTGATTTATTTCAACAGACTTATGCAATTCAGGTTGTGTACAAATTTGTGTCTCATTGGTTAAAAAGTAGATGCACATAATGTATGGAATGAGCTGTTTCAACTTTATTTTTTTTTTTCTTTTCTTGCTGCTATAATTTATATATTTCATTTTACCTCTGTAATTAAGACAGGTCTGGTAGGTATTTAAATTAGCCTGGCTTTCATCTCTATCACACATTCATTTCAAAACTTTTATGAATATTTAATAGAGGTTTTATAATTCATGGTGATGTGATGAACAGCCGTTTGGCCGTTAAGTCAATTGACAGGGAAAAAAAAAAAAAAAAAGGAAAAAAAAAAAGAAAAAAAAAACACTCTTCAGGCAGAAATAATAATGATTCTATTTCTGTTCCTAGATTGGTGATTACACAGTCACCTGTTTTCACATTAAGCTTTGATGATAAATTACTCAGCAACCATGATAATATCAGAAGTTTTACTGGCCAGAACAAATTGCCAGTAATTGCTTGCATGATAAAGGGAAAAAGCTGTGTTGTAGTCCTTCTGTCCTTCCCCTTAGGGAATATCAGCAACCCCACAATCAAACTGCTTCTGCCCATATATATTCCCTTTCCCTTTCCCTTTCCTTTTTTTCTTCCACCACTCTTTCTCTTCTCTCTCTCTTTTTTTTTTTTTGTTTTCATTTTGAATCATTTCATAAGCAACTCTCTCAGTCCTTTACAAATATAGTAACATGCCATTAATACTGTCATGATTTTTGCATGTATATCAAGAACACAGGCCAAGAAAGCCAGTAAAGTTTCAGATAAGCTTGAGTTCAAACAGGTTCTTTTCATTTATTTCATCTTTTCATTTATTTATTTATGCTTATTCAGTGCTATCAATAAATACTTTAAAACTATATTTGCGTACAATACTGCTGCCAGATTTTCAAGCCTAACAAAGGATCCAATTGTGAAGCATGCATTTTGTACAGATTTTTTTCACAGGGAACTGGCTATTACAATTATTGCCCTCATTATCAGTGATAAATCACCACACTAAATAACCACCGCTGTTCTTATTGCAGTTATTGTTATCATTACTCTAATTTTGCAATTATTACAATTATAATTTTTCTTATCAATGTAAAAAGTAGAAAATTCATTGAGATCAGAGCTCTCTTTATGGTAGATCTCTTAGAATAACAGGGGGGTAGCAATTCCTCAGTAGGAATCACACCAAACAGTTTCAGCTGCACTGGGAGACTTTACTGGGTTTTCTGGGTAATAGCACAATGTGGTACTGCCTGTTTTGGGGAGTCCATGAGAGCTCCAGCACTGGAAGCAGGGAATATTTGTTGGTGGAATGACAATCTCCTCAGACCATCACAGCTGTCAGCTTGCAGGACCCAGCTGCAATTTCTGCAACATGGGTGTCTCCATCATCAGTCAGCTGGGTCTCTTGAACATATTTGCCTTGAGTGTAAAGCAAAGTGCACAAACAATATTATTTAACATATGTGTATCACTGTGTGTGCATGTACTGTACATTTGTGTGCATGTACATGTCTCTCTCTCTCTTTTTTTTTTTTTTAACCTGAAGGAGTGACAAATTATAAAAAGGCCCCAGAAATCCAGAAATGAGTGAGAACACTCCCAAAAATCTCAATTTAACTCAGAGGTGTTCAGAGTATCCGAATACTTACTGTATTATAACTATTCACTTGTTTAGAAGCACACACAATTCATGCTAAACCAGTTTACTTAGAACTGTGTATCTTCCCAAAACATAAAAACATAAAAAGTTTCTTTCTTTTGTTTTGTTTTTGTTTGTTTGTTTGTATGTTTGTTTGTTTTTCAGGGAGGGTAGTTGCAAGAGGTAACTTAAGTGGCAGGCATCTATATACTTATATACTGTGCATGTTTTTCTAACTCAGAGTGAGAGAGAGGGAATACAAGGGGGGGGGGGGTGGGAGAGGGGGTAAGAAAACAAAAAATTACTTTCCAGCTATCCCAAAATATGAATTTTCAGAGTTAGAGAAATGTAAAAGAAAGACGTGTTCAGTATCTTACTGTTATTAGTATTCAAAGTCTTTTGCATTGGAAGCTTAGATTTCACAGAATCACACAGAATCACAGAATCCTCTAGGTTGGAAGAGACCTCCAAGATCACCTAGTCCAACCTCTGACCTAACACTAACAAGTCCTCCACTAAACCATATCACTAAGCTCTACATCTAAACGTCTCTTAGAGACCTCCAGGGATGGCGACTCAACCACTTCCCTGGGCAGTCCATTCCAATGCCTAACAACCCTTTCAGTAAAGAATTTCTTCCTAACATCCAACCCAAACCTCCCCTGGCGCAACTTTAGCCCATTCCCCCTCGTCCTGTCACCAGGCATGTGGGAGAATAGACCAACCCCCACCTCGCTACAGCCTCCTTTAAGGTACCTGTAGAGTGCAATAAGGTCACCCCTGAGCCTCCCTCCTCTTCTCCAGGCTGAACAATCCCAGCTCCCTCAGCCGCTCCTCATAAGACTTGTTCTCCAGACCCCTCACCAGCTTCGTTGCCCTTCTCTGGACTCGTTTGAGCACCTCCATGTCCTTCCTTTAGCGAGGGGCCCAAAACTGAACACAGTACTCGAGGTGCGGCCTCACCAGGGCCAAGTACAGGAGGACAATCACTTCCCTAGCCCTGCTGGCCACACTGTTTCTTCACTAGAATGGCACAAATAAGAACAAAGATCTCAGTGGATAGCTTTTTTTATTTTATTTATTTATTTATTTTTGTCCCTTTTATTCATAGGTCTGTTAAAGTAACTGCAACCCAAAATCTACTGAATTTAAGTTAAGGTTAACATGACTACTTTTAGCTTAGTAGAGTAAGGGGTTAAATTAATCATCAATATTTTTATCTTCAGAATTCTTTCTCTTCAAAGGAATCTTCAGAGCTTCATGTCTAAATAAAAAGGAAGAAGTGTTGTCATGCAAACGTGAGCCCATAACCATGAATGCCTTCTTTCTATTGCTTTTGATGTGTGAACACAATGCCATCCTCTAGCTGGCAAGTACCCAGATGCTTTCTTCTTTATTGCTGGCTGGTATGCCTAATAGGCATAAACTACCTGCAAAGAGGACTCGCATGGATTTTAGCACATTTCGATCTTGAATAATTAAAATAATTTGATTTCAGCTATGTGGGCTTGATTCAAGCAAATAAATGTTTACAGGATTGTAGATATAAAAGGCTATCTATCTAAGATTCCAGACCCTATATTACAGATTTGTTTTGATACTTGATCCTGCAAATCTTTATATGTATGCTTATATTTACACACGTGTTTTCACGTGGAATTTAACCTTAGAATCATATCAAAAATTGGCTGTACAGGATCACAATATATAATCTAAATTATCTGTCTGTCGTGACTGGATCAAGTCTGTATTCATCTTTTTATCATCATATTATTCAAATAATTCTTAAACAATTCAGTAGCGGAGTCTCCACTCACTCATTTAAAATGAGCCAAAAGTGTCACAACTTTGTAACACTAAGCTGAATGAGCTGAAGGATGAATCATGTGTCTTACAATACTTGTTTCCATATGCAATGCCTATATCATAATATGATTTTTATTCTTTTTATTGCAATTCAACTAGCTATAATGCCAGGTACTTTTCTTAAGAACTAGAAAATTGTCATACAGTGGCCCCCATCCTATACTTCTATACCTGACTGTGCCTGTTTCAATGTACTGATCTCCCTTCTCCATTCATTTTCCCGCTGAAATTAAATGAAAAGGTTTAGGTTTTGTTTGTTTAAGGTTAAAAACGTCTTAGCACTTTAAGAATTTAAATCAATTATCTACTTGGTCAGAATTATTGTAAATTTGAGTCATGCTCTCTGATAATTTCAGCTCCTCTTACCATATGGTAAGGGAGGTGAAAGGCAACATGAAAGGTTTCTACAGGTATATCAGCAGCAAAAGTAAAGCTACAGAAAACATTAACCCACTGCTGAATTGTCCAGGGAACCTAACGATAAAGGACATGAAAAAGGTAAAGATATTCAATGCTCTCTTGGCTTGGTCTTCATGAGTAAACCAGCCTTCAGGAATCACAGGTCCCTGTGATCAGAAGAAAAAAAATGGAGCAAAAAAGACCTAATCTTGCTGGAGGAGGATCAGATTTTCAAACATTATAATATACTCAACATATACAAATTCATGGGTCCCTATGAGATACACTTACAAATGCTCAGTGAGCTGGCTGATGTATTGCAAGGCCACTCTTGATAGTCTTTGAAAGGTTGTGGTAATCAGGGGAGGTTCCTGATTACAGAAAGGAAGCAAATTTCTACCAAAAAAAAAAAAAAAAGTGCAAGGAGAATCCAATGAATGACAGGCGGGGGACCAACCAGCAGATGTGCAGAGAAAGCCTTAAGGGTCCTGGTGGCACCAAGTTGACCGTGAGCTACCAATGTGGCCTTGCAGAACACCCAACAGCTTCCTGGGCTATATTAGGCAGAGCATTGCCAGAAAGTCAGCCTTGAGAAGAAAAGGTCTCAGATAAGATTTTATTTTATCTATATGTATGCATACTGACTGGAGGGAGTAAGAAGTCAGACTTTTCTCAGCAGTATGCAGGGACAGAGCAAGAGGTTGTATACAATGAGAAAGAGTAGATACATCTGAACTGTACTGGTAGTCAACTTTTCATTCTTTCCTGATACTGCTCTTTGCACAAAACTTATTACACTCATAAAGAAGGAAAGTGAATTAACTGTCCTTGACAAAGCCACAGTAGTTGTTACATAACTCTTCCATATCTATGGAACCAAATTCTTAAATATTGTATAATTTCTTTTTTTCTTGGCATCGGATACAAACTGACTAGCTTATTAATCTTACCCATCTTTGTCAGCTTTTTCCTGTACCCCAGTTTTCAGACACTATTTCAAGTCACTGTCAGAGATTGCTAAAAGAGGGACAATTTGAGGAATTGGATCCTTCTTGTGACACTTTCAAATACCTTGATTTTTAAGGAATATTCTGAATGTACAAAAAAAAAATATATATTCTCTAGCATATCTCATATCTCGTCTTTGACTTTCACTTCATAAACTGCCTGGTTTTGAACATGTTCTGTGGGGATTTCAAATTATTATTATTTCCACAGTTACACCTTTGTGTTCCTGTACCACTTGAAGGACTTTTGCAAGTATATGAAGTGAAGTATATGAAGTGAAAAAGCCTACCCTTTAAACATTCCAAATGGTAGAAATTAAAGAATATAATGTTGGAAATTAATTTATGTTTTAAAAGAAAATATGTTTAAAGCAAAAGGACGTACTTATTATTTCTTACTTCATATAAAATAATAACTAAAAAATATATTTTTCTAATGTGGAGAGGAACAGACTGTTCCACAAAAAATAATAATAAATAAATACATGCGTACATATATTGTACAGGGAGAAGTCAAGTCTATATTGTGAGGATTACCTTCTCATATGTAACATTATAAAGAAAGGCATCTGGAGATGTAGTTGCATTAACCCAGTTCTGAGCTCTTCATTGACATGTTTTATTACTCTGGGGAAACCTCTTAAAATCTCTTTTCCTTTATTTCTCCACAGTGATATATTTTGTTTTTACAGTGTTATAATTTCAATGAGGTGCTATATAGACATATAGAATAATTTTCACAAAACTTATAGGCTGAATGGTTCACACAGAGTAGCAGTATCCTACCTAAAACACACAGTATGTTCTCTGTCTGCTTGTGTCTTTCTTTTCCATATATATATATATGTTTTTATATATACATATATATATACATACTCAAAAAAAATAAAAAAATAAAAAAACTATTTTTTTTGTTGTTGTTGTTAATATACTGGGAATTAAAGAAATAACTGGAATTCTTATATATAGTGAGGGTTTTTTTTTGTTTGTTTGTTTGTTTTTAAGGCAATTTACTTTTAGTTTCTTCTTCTTTCCCTTTTTATATTTTTTGTCTATTTTTTCCTGAGCTTGCATGTAGACTTTCCCACTCATCAGTTCACTGACTACATGAACAGAGTGACCACTTGAGGTACCATGATTCCTTCACCAATATTAGTCCCCATCCCTTTTGGAAATCTGAAGTTTTAAACTGAACTCAGAAATAAAGGAGTTAAACCCTCAAAGACCTATACTGAGATTTTCTATGGCAAATATAATGGTAAAAACTGACCACAGGAGAATAGGGCATTCAGTAAGCCAAGCAGAGAGATACTTGGTAAAGACACCAGCAGGTCTTTCAAAGGTTACTGTCATCACCCTGCCTTTCCTCCAGTATTGCACAAGAGAAATAACATCTCAGTACTGCAAAGGACATTATTTCTTAAACACTTCATAAGACACTTACTCTTTTTCTTCATCCAGAAACTCCTTTATCCCCAGCCCATGTTCTGGACTTATTTTACAAAGATTGATACAAAGTGAAGAAGACTCTGCCCTACAACATTTGTGTTATTATACAGAAAAACTGATCTTCTTGAGACAATGCATATTTTGGCTTGGGCACCATTAACAAATACGTTAACTCTGTGTGACAACTGATTAATTTTGGTTTAAGGTTATGAATACAAAACAAAGCATGCTGGTATGTAACATGAATTTTAATGATGTCACAGTACTAGTAAAAGATGAGAAAGATAATTTAATTTGCTTTCTCTGAAAGGTCAGTTCTCTTGAGATGAAATTTTCCCTGAGGGTGTCAATGTCCCTCACTCTTCTTTCTTGCTTTTTCTTTTTCTTTGTAAAGTGAACATTTATATTTAAACAGAAGAGTATCTGGTCTTTTTCTTCTTTTGTGTTCTTTTCCTTTGGAAAAATAGTGTCAAAAAGTAAAAAAAAAAAAAAAAAAAAAAAAAAGAGAGAGAGAGAGAGAGAGAGAATCCCAGATGTTTCATTTTTCAAACTCAAGTCCATAAATATTTAAACAATGTGCTTCTTGCTATTTTAGTTACTTATGTCTGCGCATGTTGCACCTGAGTAGTTAAGCATTGTATGGAATCTGGAAACACGTATATATTTGTGCCTTGGAATATGGCAGTGGGGAACAAATGGTAATAGGAATGGAATAACTTCCATTTCTTTTATTAGACATGAAAGATTTCATTTGGGAAGGTACTAACCACCTCTGGCAGTGGTTAGCTCCTTCTGATGCCAGCCAGGTTGATGAATACACCAGTTTGTAAGAGACAACTGACACTTCAAAGCCCAGGAATCAAAATCAAGTTTTAGTTTTATGCTAATCAATATATCTGCATCCCAGTAAATTCATTTCTAATTAATTTTCAGCCGTTTTTTTTTGTTTTGTTTTGTTGTGTTTTTTTTTTTTTTTTGACACTTTTTAACTTATAAACACAGTTTACCAAGATCCTGGGCAAAACTGGCACTGGTGACTGTGCATATCACACACAATTAACTGTGGATAAGAAATGGTTTTGTCTTAATTATTTGAATTGTCACCTCCTTCAGATAGCACACTTTAGCTTGGTCTTGCTTCGGGTCAGTTATATTCAGACCATGCTCATGTTTTTTTTTTGTTTGTTTGCTTTTTTTTGTTTTGGTTTTTTTTTTCCTCTCTTTAGGGAAATTGTAAAGTTATTTAACTGATAAGAAATTAGAATATTATAAATGTGACAGTGAGAAAAATAAATCTTGGATCTTCTGAATGCAAGATAATTCAACTGAAATAAGAACCTGAATAAATTGAGATTAATAATAAAGGATCTTAATTTCTAAAGAACAGTTTCTGATTAATGAGGTAAAGACAACTGGACTGAGGAGATCAGGGACTTGAATGGGGAGTAACTCTGGAATTTCTTCAAGCTATAGGGCTTAAAGAAAAAAAAAAAAAAACAAAAAAAAAAACACAAAGACTCTCTCTCCCTAGTACTGGTGTGAGAGTGCGAGAAGAATAATGACGGTAAATAGGAATGGACTCGAAAAAGAGGCATCATCTGAAGAGCTCTAAGGTTAACTAAAGAACCTAAAACACAGAACTTGTAAAGAAACACAATCTGAGGCTGGCCCAAGTGTGGATCAAATTTGTTACAATGATCAAAACAATGGAAAAGCTGTCATATGAGAAGATATAAGAAAAAAAGATTTGTTTACCCAAGAAAAAAGAAGACTTAGAAGGATATGATGGTTGTCTATAAATAAATGAAAGAAGAATTCACCAAGAGGAGATATAAGCTATTTAAGCTAACACCAGTGTTCACATAAGAGTGAATAGGGTAGGTTGTACATGAACAAATTTAAACTGAAAAGAAAATAAAGAATATTACAATTCACTAGAGCAGTACAGTTTCAGAAGAACCTTCAAGTGGGGAGGGTGGAGGAAAACACACATTTTCAGTGAGAAAATCGGCAAATTTGTGCATATAATTATATTGTATATTGTCTATAAAGTCATAAGACTGACATTCTTTAGTCAGGAGGTTGCTCCTGGTTTGTGTTCCCATGTTGCTAAAGTCACAAGTAAAGACAAATGAATATGCAGAGATTGTGTAAAAAATACCACATGATCATGTAAGCAGTATTATTTGTGTCAATTAATCAATTAATTACGGCATCCTACATGCTAGATTTTTCAACCTATACCTTCTTGACTTGGAACTTTCACACCCTTGTTTTTCAGGGATTTTTCTTGTGTTTGATATTTAAAGAATAAAACTTTTAAATATTTATGTAAAGCAAACAAACAGAACATCTTACCATCAACCTGTCTACAGTTCTAATTTCAAAAACATCAGGTGCACTAAATGTATGCCTGGACTGTGTAGTTTTGGAAAACTGTTGTACATATGTGTTTGTTGTTGACTGAGTATTATGTGTCCAACGATGGAAATTGAGAGCTTTAACCCCTAAAGAGCACCAAGCTGTTACTGAGAATGACAGAACAATATCTATGGTATATGCTTTTGGATTACTTTTCTCTCTGAGTTTGAGACTGAAGTAATCAGTTTCCTCATTTCAGTTTAGGTCATCAAAAGTAATTGTTATCTAATTTTACCTTTTAAATATGAGAGGCAAAGAAGAGGATAAGAGTGGATCAATGGAAAAGTGATGTGCTCTAGAGCATTTGCTCCCTTACCATTTTTCTAAAAATAAACTACTCCACAACCTTTTAAAAACATTACCTTGCTCTTCTAAACTCTTTTCACAAATCCAGTCTCGTATTATCCTTGTGGTAGATAGGAAACACTGAACTAGTGGACTTAGTTTGGCAGAAAAAAAAATCAGACAAACTGCACCATGTTTATTAATGACTATAGAAACCTTCACTGACAATATGCATTCAAATCCTGTACTTCTAAAGTAATAATGACAGATGTTCCGTCTTTCATGATATGATGTATCATATGACTTTTCCTTCCATTGCTCTGCCTCCTTCTTGCTCATGCTGTTTGCCATGTGTCGTGTCTCAAAATCTGGCCTTGCAATATTTATATATGTGTCACTCTCAGGTGCCAGGTACTGCAGACCTGAGACCTTAATTTACAGACTAGTGTTAAACAACACACACAGTCTTGAACATAACAGCTCTACAGGGGTTTGTAAGACCTTCCTAGATGGTTAAAGTCAGGATTTTGTGTACAGATGGTCAACTCATAACCAAGAGACTGGACATTGAATAGGATCTTGAATTTACATTTACCCCTTATAACAGTTTGCAAGCCAGTCAGGAAAAGTAAGTATCCTGCATGTTCTCAGAAGTGGTGAAAAATATCTTTGGAGAAACAGGAGAAGGAGAAGAGCTGTGTGTTTTCAGGTTATGGTGTATCCTAACTTCGTAGTGAAACAAGTGGAAATATGTATCATACTTTTCATACTTTTCACTCTACGCAAGGGACATCCCTAAGCAGTCAACTGACACTAAGTTTATGCTAGCAAATAAATGTGAAATATACTATGTTTATGCTAGCAAATAAATGTGAAATATATATATATATTTTTTTTTTTTTTTCTGGCACTGAAGTCAACTGTCACAAACAGCCAGTGTCCCTAATATTTAATTTCTTAGTGTGCATAAGTAGCAGAGTTATCAGCAACTGTCACAAACTAAAAAATTACCTGGCCTGCAGGTATGTAAACATAGTGATGGTGGGCTTGATCACAGAGATTCTAGTCTCTTAAAATTTCTTTATTACAAGTTACTGTTAATAAAAAAATATGTATATACATTAACATATATATCAGGTTTCTGCAACATATTTAGATTTACTACAAAAATTATCACTACTTAATAAGCAAGTATATATATATCTTTCAATATTAGCAGCAACAAGTATATATATGTGTTTCAACATTAGCAGCAAGTATGCTTATATTTAATTGCTAATATATTTGCCTACATGCATATATATATATATACTCAAAGTCTTACCAGTACAGTGCTCATCAAAGCCCCAGAAGTGAGGTCAATTGATGGATAAAGTCTCACTTTGAAGGTGATCCGCATCACGGAGTCTGGAGTAAGCCAGGTGTACCCAGTGAAGGTTGAATCTGTTTAGGAGATCCCATAGATCTCATCAGAGATTTATGCAGAGGGAGTTCTTGGAGAGAAAGGCTCCATTTTGTGTACAAAGCACATCCCTTTTATATCACAGAAACATAAAGGGGGGTAGGACACCACCCCCTGGAGCATCCATTAGACTTTGCTAATTTCTGCTTTTCTCCTGGGACAGCCAATAGATTATCATGTTTTCTATTCTCTCACACCAGTTTTTACTTTTGCTAGACTTTTTTTTTTTTCTGTTCTTCCAGCTGAAATAGACAATAGTTGTCTCTGATTCCTCCCTGCCCAGGCTCTTTTCCACATTTTTGAGTGTCTTTCACCTCTCCAGAATGTAATTAATTTCTTGGTTTTGTGCTTGTTGAGGGTATCACCAGTACACCAGTTTCCTTTCTGGCAAATTGTGGAAGTATTCTTTTCTTTTTATCAACATTTGCACAAAGAGGGTATAGACTATAAAACATAGAACCAGTGTATTAGTCCTACAAATGTTGTCCAGTCCAATTCTCATTGTGTACATGCAAAGTGAAAGAAAGCTGTCAGAGGACTGCTTCATGTCAGACAGAAAATATTCAGATCACCAGCATCCTGACCATAACTTTATCTTCCAGTTTATAAAATTGATAAAAGTCTTTTAAAACAGTGAGGTTTTACTGCAGGTTCTTAAGTAAATTTCTCTTAACAAATCCTTATCCCCTTTATAAAATTTTGTTTATTATACACTCTGTGTATAAACAAATTCTGTTAGCTGCTGAAACAGATTAGTTAATTTATTTTAACTGTGTGTGTCTATACTTAGTCTGGTACAAAAAGATCTTGATGAAGACTCTAGATTTACTGGAAGAGAAATAATCTACACTATTTTTTATTTATATAATTTTATATATATATTTTTTGTCCCTCTGATTCTTTCTGCTAATACAGCGTTAGCTCATAAAATAAGTATGAAGAAAGATATGTTGAATGTGTGGATTGCAGACTGTCTGTTCCTGACTGAGGTGAAGAGGAGCTGCATCATCATTTCAACCTCCATCCTTACCACCCACAGAGTAAAAAATGAAATCTTGTCACTCATGACAGGGGTATATTCACGCTTACCTTTGTCCATGAAAGAAAGGCAAGAAAAGTTTGGTTGGGAAGGACCATAAAAAAAAGAAAAAATAAATTAAAAAATAAAGTCTTCTGATACACTTTAATTCCAGACTTTACACAGATCCATAAATGAAATGCCGCTTCCCAGCCAGGCATGGACAGCAACAGTGAGCAGCTAGTTTTTGGTCTCTGAAAGAAATGGAGGTAAGTGAAGCTCTTTTTGTTAGTACTACAGGTCAGCTTTTGAGCACACAGACAGGGCAAGACAGGCCCTGTATGAAGGGGCCTAAGATTCAGGATACTTCAGGTTACACATAGACATTTACAGAAAAGGCATTTACATTTGAATTAGTTACACTTGGTTCCCACTAAAGGCAACAAAGAGAAACAGGCATTTTTATCCTTAAGCAGATGCTGAAGCAAAGCAGATGACAGTAAACTGGATGGATCTCCTTATCTCCTTAATCTCCTTTCTCTCTCTGCTAACCACAAAGGTCACTCAACATGTCTAGCTTAATTTATATGTCTGCTTTGTTGTTATCAAAATGTAGGTGAGCTAAACCCCACCCAAAATAACTGCATTGGGAAATGTCTTTGCTGTACACAGGAAAAATCTTGAGATAATCTATTTACTTAATCTTCGCAGACCAGAAAGGTGGAGCAGTGACCCATCTGCTAAAACACCAAGCATATCTGTGCCCTGCCACCACAGTGGTGATAGCTCATGTGCAGTCTGCATTTGGGCACGGGTCCAGACAGTGTTGATATTAAGAATATATCAGCTTGAAGACAAACATGCTTGTTCTTAAATGAACTGGAAATAAGAGGTTAATTTTGTTAACTCAAGACTGTTGCTGGTAGTAAACTCAAATCTGTTCATGGTTATGAAATGCTTTTAAATTCCAGCCCTTACAGTCTAAAAAAAGGATGGTTTAAAAGTTCCCTGATCATATCACTTTAATTGTATTGCCAAGTATTAATGAAATAAGTTAGCTGTTCTGCAGCGTGATTTTGTTGACAACACAGGTATTGTCTGGCCTCCATTTGGAGGTTAACAGTGTCATTCCAGGCTTGAGACCAGTCAGGGAAGCATGTCACAATGACTGTGGCTTTTTAAAGTAGTGTAATATTGTTAGGATAACCACACTTAATTGGCTCCCCAGATTCATTTAGAGATATAATGTAACAAGGGCCTTGGAGATTTCTGGACACATTATTAATAAACCTTGAACAATAAATATTTTATGTGGTTTCAGGAATTACTTACAAATATTTCTGTGCACTGAGTGGCTCTGCAAGGTGTATGTGAGGCCTACATTATAATTACTGCTCAGCTTTGAAGAATATGGCCTACTATTGTTATCTATTACCAGAAATAATTCAAGTGGTGGAAATCAAAACTTTTGTGTTGAATGCATGAGATTCAGCACAGGATGATGCTCTGAGATGTGAAATATTGTCCACAGCATTACAGAAGAATGAGGTTTCTGTCTAGCTTCATAACAGTAAGCGTTTTTTATGCAATTTTTACAGTTTTAGGTGGCCTTCCTGCTGTATTACTTCCACAATCTCAATCTAAAAGAAAAAAAAATAATGAGGGTCATGGTTAAATACATAGCAAGAAAACATAAAAGTGAATGAATGTTAATTGGGGAAATGTTATAAAACTTGAAATAAGGGAAAGGTAAGGGAAGGTAAGGGAAGGTAAGGGAAGGTAAGGGAAGGTAAGGGAAGGGAAGGGAAGGGAAGGGAAGGGAAGGGAAGGGAAGGGAAGGGAAGGGAAGGGAAGGGAAGGGAAGGGAAGGGAAGGGAAGGGAAGGGAAGGGAAGGGAAGGGAAGGGAAGGGAAGGGAAGGGAAGGGAAGGGAAGGGAAGGGAAGGGAAGGGAAGGGAAGGGAAGGGAAGGGAAGGGAAGGGAAGGGAAGGGAAGGGAAGGGAAGGGAAGGGAAGGGAAGGGGAGGGAAGGGGAGGGAAGGGAAGGGAAGGGGAGGGAAGGGGAGGGAAGGGGAGGGAAGGGGAGGGAAGGGGAGGGAAGGGGAGGGAAGGGAAGGGAAGGGGAGGGAAGGGGAGGGAAGGGGAGGGAAGGGGAGGGAAGGGGAGGGGAGGGGAGGGGAGGGGAGGGGAGGGGAGGGGAGGGGAGGGGAGGGAGGGGAGGGGAGGGGAGGGGAGGGGAGGGGAGGGGAGGGGAGGGGAGGGGAGGGGAGGGGAGGGGAGGGGAGGGGAGGGGAGGGGAGGGGAGGGGAGGGGAGGGGAGGGGAGGGGAGGGGAGGGGAGGGGAGGGGAGGGGAGGGGAGGGGAGGGGAGGGGAGGGGAGGGGAGGGGAGGGGAGGGGAGGGGAGGGGAGGGGAGGGGAGGGGAGGGGAGGGAAGGGGAGAGGAGGGGAGGGAAGGGAAGGGAAGGGAAGGGAAGGGAAGGGAAGGGAAGGGAAGGGAAGGGAAGGGAAGGGAAGGGAAGGGAAGGGAAGGGAAGGGAAGGGAAGGGAAGGGAAGGGAAGGGAAGGGAAGGGAAGGGAAGGGAAGGGAAGGGAAGGGAAGGGAAGGGAAGGGAAGGGAAGGGAAGGGAAGGGAAGGGAAGGGAAGGGAAGGGAAGGGAAGGGAAGGGAAGGGAAGGGAAGGGAAGGGAAGGGAAGGGAAGTTGGTACACTAACTTAGTGTGTACAAGATTTTGACCTATAAATTTGTACATGTGCCATATGAGAGTATAGCTTTTGTTGTTGTTGTTTTTTTTCTTTTTTTTTTTTTTTTTTGGACACCTTGTTTCATATCTAAATAATTTGTTGTGAAATACAAGAATGTTTTTTTCCTTTTTATTTATTTTATTTATTTATGTCTTTTATCTTTCTTTCGATTCCTCTCCCCTACCGTGTACTTACCCATTTTGCTTCATGCCTCATTAGGGCGCCGAGTCTAAACAGCCAGCTGGATGTGCCTGGCCTCTGTATGAGCATCCCTGCACCATTGTTCTGATCACTAACGCTGCTCCCACTCTCCCCTTTGAAGCTGCTCCAAAGGAACTTTATCCCTCTGTTCCAGCTGCCTTTTCATTAAGCCCTTGCTTCACAGGATTTTCCACAACTATTGACACATCAGAGCAAGGACGTAACCATTACAATAATGAAGAGAGAGAAGGGAAGAGAAAAAAAAAGTAAAAGGGGAAAAAAAGAAAAAAAAAAAAAGAGAGGGGAGCAGATATAAAGTGAAAATTGAAAAGGAGTACAAGGTTATTTAAAAAAATAAAAAGCAAGGTATAGCCCAGTCTCTTCCTTCCTTCCTTCCTTCCTTCCTTCCTTCCTTCCTTCCTTCCTTCCTTCCTTCCTTCCTTCCTTCCTTCCTTCCTTCCTTCCTTCCTTCCTTCCTTCCTTCCTTCCTTCTTTCCTTCCCTCCTTCATTCCTTCCTTCCTTCTTTCCTCCCCGCCGTCCTTCTCTCTTCCTCTCTTCCCTCATGATCCAATTCTTTTGCACATTTTTCCACTTGTAAAATTTCACACACACACCTATACACACACCAAAACACAATCCCAATTTCCATCTAGAGAATATTTCCATATCTCCTTCCATCCCCTTTCTGCACATTAGAACACAGCACAACAGAAATGTTTTGGGTCTAGTAGGCTCAGTCTTCCCGAGCTTCAGGCTGAACAATAGGGAAGTTTTTTTATCAGAACTTGAAACTCTTCACAGACGGTAAAAGCAAAACCATTTAATTCTGAGCTTCTCTCTATTTCCTTTATGTGCTCAGAGGATGACAACATCTCTCACAACCTTTTTGGAAAGAATGACATATGGAAGTTGGTAGAATACAGTTTTAGAAGATGTCCTACAACAACCAGCATTTGCAAAACTTTGTACTGGATATTCAGAAAAATGGTTGTATTAAACTTGAATTTACAGCAGTTCAGTCAACTGAATTACAGCATTGGTATTCCCACATCAAATGAATGAATAAATAAATAAATAAATTTAAATATGGTAATAATAATAATAATAATAATAATTTAGGTAAGAGGGAACTTGTATATTCTTTTTTATTTCTTTAAGATATTCTCCTGGACAAAGTTCTGTTCACCCTGAATAATTGCGTCAGGATTGTAACCAATGATTAGAATTAATTCTTTCCAACTTCAACATTTGTTAGTTCTAGAATTCCTTACTAGTCATCAGAAAATATAGGTACCTCTAAAGTGCCACTTAGTCCATATATAGTCTAAATCAATTATTGAAGGTGCTTCATTCTATCTATTGACTAGAAGGGAAGCTAACCCTGTCTATCTCCCAATTTAGGCACCTCAATTAATTGCCTAAAGTAAACTCGAATAAATCTAGGCCAAAGCAGATCCTGCAAAGTCATTCAGCATGTTTGTGACAGAGCTGAGGTTTAGGTCACATGGGTCCTAGTCCAAGGCAAATGCTATCACAAGACAGTCCTTCCTCCAAGTAATTAGTTCTCATTTTGAAGACTTCAGCTGAGGTAGTGGGACATAGACACTATTTGTCCAGTGTAATTATTCATATAAATATCCATACATATACTAGAAACAAGCTATGCCTATTTTTTTTTTTTTATTCCTCCATATGTGTGTGTGAGTGTATACTGATCTGAGAACATATAAATGTCTATTTTTTTTCACATGGGTGTGTCTGAAGAGCTTCTGATCAACACACAATATTGCTTTTATAGTTTGTTTTGATTTTATAAGACTTATTTTGTTGCTGTAATGGTGAAAACTTTTTTTTTCTTTCTCTTTTTGTCTTTTTGTCTTTTTTTTTTTCTACCACTGTGTCTACTTTTTTTTTTTTTTTTTTTTTTTTTTTTTTACAGCAGGCGCATCTGCCCTATGGATGAATTTATTTCCTCAATCTCATGGTGCAATATTGCATTTCAGTTGTCACTTTTGATTTATTGTTACTTTAAACATTAAATCTTCCTTTGCATTTTTATTGGTTTCATTAAAAACATTCTGCTCGTCTTTTCATTTATAACCTATATCAAGGGAAAAAAAAAAAAAAAAAAAGAACAAAAAACATCCCAGCTTCTGCCTCTCTGCTTTCCCCTCCTCTGACATATTCAGGATGTTCTCTTTCAATTTCACAATTTTTTCCAGGTGATAGAGTCAAAGTAACCCACTAGCCACATGTGAATAAAATAAAATAAATAAATTTGAATCTCAGATCTTTTGTTACAAACAGAGTTTGTAAAAACATTTATTAAATCTAATAACTTTTGTGTTTAATGAGGCACAGAGCATATGTCAGAAGTATGGTGTCCAAAAGGCAGAAACACTGAACAGTTTATCTGGCAAATGTGTTACACAAGGTTTGACCCTTAAATTGAGCACTGGGAGAGATAAATAGGGTAATCAAAAGCACTCCCTTACAGTCACATGAACTTGGAGCCATCTGGTCAAGGCAAAAATAAATCAGTAATGCAACTGGAAATTATTTGTAAAGACCTTTGGGGATTGGTTGAAGTATTACTACACTCTCATATCAGAGAACAAGGGGGGAGGGGAGGGGATGGAAAAAAAAGAAAAAAAAAGAAAAAAAAATAAAAAAAAGAAAAGAGAAGTAAAAACCCCAAACTGGAAAACCATGCTTGTAAAGATGATGAAAGTGACCCTAATTAACACAAAAAGCAAGAAATAAAGAAGGTTTTCTCTCTCTTTTTTATTTATTTTTTTTTTTAATTTTTATTTCTTTATTTAAGCTGGAAGGAAAGGTTTTGATCCCACGACATGGCCTAGAATTCCAGCAAAATTAAAAATTTTTATTCTTATTTTTTGTTTTTAATTTTTGGTCATCAGTTTGGAGGGATAAATGCATAAGAAATTGTTCTGTTTTGCTTTGTTTTAGATTTTCTTTTTCACTAAAAATGCTGAGTTTGTGAAAAGAAAATAGTTCTTGGGATCTTCCTGAATTTGATTAGATCAATAAATCAGTAAATAAATAAAATGAAAAACTGAAGGAAATGCAACAGAAATCTCTAGTGAATGTAAATGCTTACTGAAATGAGTGAAAGGTTTTGTGATTATCCCCTTGAAAGCATACCTTCACTAACATATAAAAAGTAGTATTTTAATTCCTGTTACACAGTCAGGTGACTGAATTTTTGTTACCATCACCACAAATGCTTGGAGATATCAGTAGTTATCAAAACTTGACATCAGGTCCTAGACTTTCATGGTTTTTCATAGTTTAATATTTCAGCAAGGTTGTACTGCTGCAGAAATATGTCCTCTAGGACTGATAGACAACCCTTTGAATCAGAAAACAAATTGTTTCTTAAAAGGTGTAACTGGGTTATCCTCAGTCCCATTAGGTCAGGTGTTGATAACAGTATGTACACACCAGCCTGGAGCTCACATCAGTCTTCCATCCTGTACAGGTTTTGTGAGTCTCACTGAACTCCTTACTGCCTCACTGCATCACTTCAGCAGATATGTTTAAATCTCTTGTGGCTACACTGGCTATGGCCTCTAAGGTGCAGATATCTTCTGAAAAATGGCTTATGTCTTGGTTTCCATTTCTTTTCCATGGTGGCCTAGTGTTAGTAGCTCAACTACTTCTGTTCTGCTGGCATTTTGCTATTTATACTGCAGTTTCCTTGGATGGGGGGTATCTCAAGCATTTTTCTGCATGGCCCCTAGGAAGATGAGGCCTTTGTCTCCTGTGGATCTTAAACATTACAACTGTTGAAAGAAAACTGAAAAAGAAAGTAAAGCCTATGACCATAAAATGAATCATATATCCTTCCTTCACATTTAATGAACACCAGCTTCTGCTGGGGATATTCTTTCCATTACTTTGCAATATTTTATTCTTCTGAATAAGCGTATTATATGAAGATTGAAACATTAGGATTAATTACACCAAATGCTAGTGTAAATCCTAATGAAAAACATACATTTCTCACACAGCCTGTATTCCATGAAGAAATCTTGAAAATACTGACTTCACAGTGTTTGCTGTGTGACTAATTGCATTACTAGAATAAAATACTTTAATAAGTATCATTTTATATACTTATAAGTATGCACATATGTGTGTACTCATGTATATATGCATTTTCAGATAAAACAAAAGGATTTGCTGAGGCTAAATTAGAGCTCATGTTTCCAAAGAGCTTGCCTCTTTCATCCCGATGCTTTTGTCTTGATTATCTCTGGATTTTCTCCCTCCCTCCTCCCATCCCCTTTCTCTTTTTGCGATAAAGCATGTGTTTGATCTCTGTGTAAATAAACCAAGCGTCAGGAAATAACTAATGGATCCATCATGGGACCTTGAAAATAAAGTTGAAAAAATTGCTTACGTTCACCCAGAGGGTCTGTGCATTTTGCTGCTGAAGGTTATGGAAATTTAGCTGGTGATAGACAAAACTTCATAGGTTATAGCTGGAGATTTTCACAAGCACAACGGGGAGAGATGTACCCTGTTCTCCTTGATAGTCAACAGGTGTTGAGTGTCTAATTTCCATTTGTGACTTTGAAATTCACTCCATAAATTTAAGGCCTGAAGGAATCATAACATTCATTTTGCCCTGATCTGCTGCACAAAACAGGCCAGAGGTTTTCACCTAATAATACCCATGTAGAGGACAAATACTGTGGTGGAGCAAGAGAACCTAGAGTGCTGCTTCATGTACAGTCTTTTTAATTAGAAAACAAGCATGGTAAATGTATCTTCCTTCTTCACCCCACCCCTGCACCACCTCATTTTGAATCATGTATGTAGAGGTAAAAAGATCTATGTAGTCCTATCTGTTGGTTGAATCATTTAGACTTTTTTGTTTTTTTTTTTTAATTCTTTCCAGCTGAACGGATGAAGTGCCAAGAGTCACCAAGAAACATAACTTTGAATGTGTACAACAAAGAATTATAAAATAATATATTCTAGTTTGGTAGTCAGAGTTCCAGAGAACAATGAAAAGGACAAAAAAGTGCTTTAAAAAGTTGAGTTCATTTTGGATGAGTAGTGTATGCAAAGCAAAATAGCAGTCTGGCTACAATTTCATATCTCTGCTATCATCATCGTACAGAATTACCCATATACTTAGAAAAATTTTTTTTCTGACAGGTCAGCTGATTTATGTATCCATCTATCTGTTTATCTACTATGACACTGATAGGTTTCATTACATATGCACACTATTGTTTGATTCTGATTTTAAAATAACTTTCTGTGTTTCACAATTTCCCTGTTTTATTTGGTGTACTCAAAGGCATCTTTCTTTTGCTTCATTAGAGAATAATTTCTGGAAAGGCACCAGTGCTTAAGACAAAGAGTAATACTGTTCAGCCTGAATATGAGGAAGAGCAAAACAATTTGAAATGTGTTAAGGGATACAGGACTTGAAAATATACCGCAGGGTGAAATAAATATTACAATACACAATAATATCCTTGCTTTGCCTTGATGTGCATTACAGTAATAATATGAATCCCTCTGTATAGTTCTGTAGTCCTTAGAGAATCCCACCATGGACAGGTTCCCATAGGTCTTGACACGCTCGGAACAGACAATTTCTGCCTTGGGGATGGGTGGGAAAGAAAACAGAGTATCATGAACATCTTTCAGTAACTCTGCCAAAAAAAATGTACACCTAGGAGGACAATGAAGATCTTTTAAACTCCATCATATTGATAAGATTACTTATGATATTTTACCCATGAGGCTGTTCTTCAGACCATCAAGCATATGCAAAAGATGCATGAAAGAAGTTTTCAAAGACAGAAATATGGCCAAACATCAGACTAGCTGTTGATACAGTTGTCTTGTCTAATGATAGCTAATGAATTCTGCAAGTCAATGCAGGGGGCTGGGGGATGGTAAAAGGAAGGGAAGAGAGGAAGCTGTTATAAGAAGGAAGGACTTTCATGGGAGCAATATGTCTTACAATCTAATTGCTCTGTGTTTTATAGAACTTGATCATTAGGGTATCCTGCTTATGGTACCGCAGAGATGTAATGGTGAAATAAAGCAAGAGGCTATTAAACAGAAAGTTTAAATATAGCTACAGGGACAGATACTTCATGACAACTTGACAGATGTCTTGGAGTGATCACTGGTTCCTTCATCACTAATTACAAAATCATTTGTCTTAAGGAAAGGACAAAAGAGAAGTAATTACGAAAAACACGATTCTTAGGGGATAAAAAAGATAACATCAGTTTAAAACACTGAAGTGATCATAACCATTTAGAATCATTATTAGTTTGCTTGAGCCAATGACAGCTTGGTTTCTGAAGCCAGTGGGAACACAGCTTCCTATGCTGAAGAGAAAAAAACATTCAATTTCTTGTTATGCTAAACTTATCCTCAGACTCCAGAGATTTCTTTGATGAACAGTTCATTAAAATTTCCAACTGCAGATGAATTTGAGCTAAAATACACAAATGTTTTAATTATACATTCCTTTTTAATTACACTAATGACTTGTAATGTGTTTATGTTGGTTTAGAGTTTAATTTCTTCTCTTAGATTAGGTGGTTGACTTAAGGATTGTGCTTTTCAGTAAAATACCATGATTCATCAATGTTTGATCATGAGTTAATCCCAAAATATTAAACCATTGCAATCCTTGGAGGAATAGGAATGCACACACATATACAAGAAAAATTGCATTTTCCATTCCTGTGCTTAGGGACAGTTAAACCTTTGCAATATTGCATAGGAAAGCATGAATGTCAGGAGACAGAATCAACTTGTAGCAGAGCTCAGAAATCTGCTGCTGTTAAGATTGCAGTTGGGAGAGGCACAGGGATACAAAAAAAAAGCAGTACCTGGGTGCGACAAGCTTTACTGGATAATCAGTGCTCGAAAGGGAAGTCATCAGACTGACGAAAGTTTCCCCTTTTACTTTGTTCCAGGGAACTTAATCACAGTTTTTTAACCACGGTTGGTCTCCACATTATTTTCATAGTACAAGAATTACCTATAGCTGTGAATCCAGGTGCTTTTTTTTTTTTTTTTGGAAAAGCAGCGTTACGCTGTACACGTTACGCTAAGAGATGTAATTTAAAGTAAGGAGTCTAATCTAAACTCATTGTGTGGGCTTCATCTACTCATTGGAAATTCATGGCACACCCAGAGAATGATTCCCATCTATTTTAGATCTCTGTATAAGACCTGATTAATTTGTCATGGACATGCATTTTATCTCTCATGACTATAGAAGGTGACTAAGTGACTAGTTTAGACAGTGCATTGCCCACATGTGGATCACTAAATGTAGGTTAAAAAAAAAAAAGATAAAAAACATAGTTTCATCTGGTCTTGATGAAATTAAATGCCTACCGTGAAACGGGGCTAAAACTAAACTTTTTTTTTAGGTACCAGGGACAAAAAATATATCAGAAATATATAACTTGAGTTACACCTTTGGTAGAGAATATATACATAGTCCAAGTGGAAAATGGCATGACTGGATCCTTACAAGTCCAGGTTCACTGTCTGTGGTTCTGGAGCGTAGTGTTCTGCACTTTTAAAGACCATCACCCTTTCATACCTTACTTCTCATTTTACTTATTTCTCATTCCTCACTTGTCCATTACTTTTCCATTACACAATTCTGCCATGTCCTATCTACTGCTAGTCCTTGCATGTCTGTGGCTTAGCTCTTTATGAAACTTCATGAGGTAGGGATATTCAAGGAAATCCATCATAAGGCTTGGAAAGGGTATGAAAACAAACAAACAAACAAACAAAAACAAAAAATTTCCAGAAAAAGAAGAGCAGGAAAGGTACAGAAAATGCTGACTGCAATTCTGCAATTATGGTAATTATGGTCAAGTGTTTGAACTTCATCAGTAGGATACTGAGTGAGGATGTGGAGAAAACATGGACCATGAACAATCCCACTTAGAATATATGGCTTGAGAAATGGAAAATACATATATCTCTACAATTGTCTCTGGCTAGTCATAGAATCAAAGAGGTTGCAAATGACTTCCAAGATCATGTTCAGCCATTAACCTAGCAGTGCCATGTCAAGGTTTATGGGAAACCCAGACCATGTTTAACTTCACTGATATTTTGTTTAAATTCACTGAGTTTTTAAAACTCACTCATAATTTATATCACCTTGCCAATACTTTTTAACCTCTCCTGAAATCTCAGTGAAGGCTAGAGGTCTCTTTGTTCTGTAGCACTGGTACTGGATAGTTACCCCTACCAAACCCAAATCCCCAGAGTTAGGTATTAGTTGGGTGCACAGGTTCAGAAGCCTTTGCCATCTCAGATATCAAAACATCCTCATATAAAGCATTGACAAGAGGCATTTACTGCTGTTGAGAACTTCTTTTAAACAGCTCTGCCTCATTATCCTCTTTCAGATCCTCCATTATTCTTCATCCTTGGCTTCAAGGCCAATAAATAAACAAGCATGACACACAATAAATAAACAGTCACACTGCTCAAGAGCTGCAACAGTATTGCCCATTGTGGAAAGTGTTATTCTCCCATTATTCCCTTATACTTGCTTGCCTGTTTGCTGTCTTACAATGTCTTTGAGAAAGGGGAACATCTTTTTTTGTGGACATACAGTCCTCAGGGTGATGGAAATCTTGCCCATGGCTATTGATCATAACTGCTTCATTTGAATAATAAAGGCATAGTCAAATGCAGGATGGGTACATTTCTAGCCCCTGTGATGATGATCGTTAAAAATCAAGCAGTGGTTCTGAGCAGCAGGGAAAGCTGCTATCACCTCTTTTTCCTAACTGTCACGTTTTGTAGACAGTAGAAAGGAATATAAAAGTGATATAGAAGACACCAAAAAGGAAAGAAGGAAGAAAGGAAGGAGGGAAGGAAGGAAGGAGGGAAGGAGGGAAGGAGAGAAGGAGGGAAGGAGAGAAGGAGGGAAGTAAGAATGGAGGGAGGGAGGGAGGGAGGGAGGGAGGGAAGGAGGCAAGGAAGGAGGCAAGGAAGGAAGGAGGCAAGGAAGGAGGGAAGGAAGGAGGGAAGGAAGGAAGGAAGGAAGGAAGGAAGGAAGGAAGGAAGGAAGGAAGGAAGGAAGGAAGGAAGGAAGGAAGGAAGGAAGGAAGGAAGGAAGGAAGGAAGGAAGGAAGGAAGGAAGGAAGGAAATTCAAGCAGAAACTGGCTTCAGAGAGGAGGAATTTGTCACTTTCCTGGCTTATAAGATGTCTATCATCCTTCCTGTAACTGCACTGGAAAGGTTTTTCTTCTGTCCAGAGAACTTATCCAAGTTGCTAGCCCTGAAGAAAGGAGTTGATGTTCTTCTGTGCTTGCATGGGACCTGCCATGCACTTGGAGGTGTATCAGTACAAATCCCACTGGAGAATATCACATTCCTCTTTCAGCAAGATAGAATGAAGGCCTGTCAACTAGAGAAAAATCTTGCAGCTAGATTAGTAACGTGATCAGATGCTCACACTGAGGCAGCATGTAGATGAGGAAGATGAAATTGGCAACCTGCCCTGCTTCACTGCCTGGGATTCAGATGAGTAAATGTTGACATTGTAAAAGTTCCTGCTTAAACTCCATCTGCACTGATTGTCAGTAAAAGAATTAGTCAGTGGTAGGGTGCAATCCATTTGTCTCAGAATAGATCTCTAAAATGGGTCAAATAAATCATTATCCCCCAAAATCTTTTATATCTGGAATCAACCTGGTCCAAACTGACAACAGCTGAAGTTAGATGAGATGAAAGCCACCCAAAATGTTGTACTGTTTTTAGACTATAAAACCAAAAGGTATCTGTCTCCGGACATGTTATAATCTGCATTTGTATTGACAATTAAGATGATTTCAGAGAATTCACTCAGGGTAGGATACTGTTGTAGTGAATGGTTTAAAAACAGAAAGGGATGATGATACAGGAGTCAGTGCATTAAATGAGGCTTCAGACTTCACAAGTATACACACAAACAGACTCAATTTGATCTGTTGACTCTTAAGGTTGACCAGACTTCATCTCAGAGGCATGCCATGATGACAATTTGCATTTTGTAATTCAAGGACAACACTGAGCTAACATAAGTAGGGTATATTAAAAGATTTCCACCTTTAAAAAAGGATGGATTAAAAACTTGCATCTTTTAAAAATTACTGCAAGTCTTCCTCTGTCCTGCCCTATAGAAAAAGTTTCTATTTCTTCCCGTTCTTTGGATTTTCTATGGAATTCTTGCAAACCACGTCGTATCTGCATATGCTACTGGTTCCACCTGTGAATAGGACTGTCACTGCTTCATCACAGCAACATTGCAGAGAGAAATATATTAAATACAGTGAGTTTTCTGCAAGCGACAGAAATGAAGTTTGCATAGACTAGAAACATAAACAAGGTGACAGGTTCAGTTGAACGCACACTTAACTGTTCAGCGTTAGCTGTTTTACACTGTTCTACATGATTTACTTATTTTTTATATTCACCTTTTCCTCCCTCTTAGCCCCTCTTTCAGGTGGGTTATTGGGTTGCTTTGTGTGAGAGAAGGTAGAAGTGTGCTCCAGCATGTATGTGAAACATAACTTTCTAATCCCCATCGTCACCTTTCCACAAAGCTACAGTAAGATAAATAGAGCAATATCCATATTTTACAGTCTATAAAATCTAGATCCTCTTTAAAAAATACCTTATGTGTAATGCATACACTTGCTAGCTTATTTATCAACATACACTTATGCAAAATGTATATAGATAGGACATTTTGTTTTAGGGCTAAACCAATATTTACTTGTGGAAAGCACTCAAGTGTATGTCTGCAGAATGGAGTAAAGCCTAAAAAAAAATCAGTCATTTTAGGAAACAGCAACAGAAACATAATATATCAAGCTCGTAATTATCCCCACACCTCACTGAAAAGAAAAAGGGTTTGCCTGTGATTAGAAATGCCCAATTGAAGGAAGGTATTTGTTTAAAGTCAAACCACCACCACCACCACCAACAAAAACCAATCAAACAAAAAAAAAAGTTGACTGCTAATGAAAGATATTTCACAGTAGTCTTTCCTTTCTTTTGTTGTGAAGTCTTGTGAGAGCTAATGCATTTTGGGGCTATAATTGAACAAACAAAACCAATAGAATCCCATATCTTCATTCAAATTGGGTACTAAGATTGTATAAGTAATATGTTTTGTTTGTTTGTTTTAAAAAATATTTTAAATATATGAGGGTTCCTTAGAGACTGCTGGCCCATTCAGCTCTGCTAAAGAGCCGAAGGACTCAACCCACTCACACATTAAAATTCAAAAACAAATATTCCAGCTGTTTTGCTCTCTTTGCCCCTAGTTCCAGGCAATGTAGATTTTCCAGATATTATGGGAACTGAAAAATGGGAGCTAGTAATGAAACGCTTAAGATAAAGCCTGGAACTGAATATATATATCTATGGGTTATTGGGCATGGCTTCAAAGTTTGTTTTATGAGTCGGTTTTTAACCAGAATTTTTGGAAAAAGAACTCCAAAAAGGAAATTTGAATTTGGTAGATAAAGAAAAATAAAAAATCCAAGCACACAAACACGCACGCAAAATAAAAATAAGAAAATGACACATATATAATATATATATATTTCATTATTCTTTCTTGATGTTTTGTGTCTGGTACCCATTGCACAAAATATAGGAGTCGTGACTACAGAAAACAAAAATTTACATTACCAGGATCAAGTGTACTCTTACAATTGTTGAGATGATATACTGAGTATAAATTTTGTATTGCTAAGTTAACTTTGTGTGACTCATCTCTACTGGTTCAACGAAAGCTGTGGAGAAGAGGTTTAGAATTCTTGGAAGAGCTCAAAACTGCCATTGCTTCTGCTGAATTTTTGGGTGAGTTTCACAGCTGCACCATGCAAAGGATTTCCAAAAATTCTCAAGACTTTTGAGATGTCATGGGAACTGGGAGATTTATTTTTGTGGATATTTATTAATATTATCATCCTATTCACCTCTGGGAATTGCAACATTCAGTTCAAGGTTCCTGGCAGACGGAATAAAAGTGGAAAAAAAAAATCTGCTTGTATAGCTCCTCTAATAGTAGTGAAATGACTGTCTGGGAGAAAATTCCATGCTTCCCTTACTTTCTTCATATTTTCCTCTTATCGTCATCTCTGCTTCTACTGTTTCTTTATACTGTCTCAAGTGTCTGGAAAAACAGACAAACTGAGCTGAAAGTTTCCCGTACTACAGAACATATTTGGAGACCCATGGATCTAAAGACCACCTTTGTGAACTGGCAACAGCATGCATGTAATTTTCAAAGATTTTGGAAGTAGGTAGTACATGCAAGTGATTTATAAACTGGACGTTAAATCTCTAGGTTGATTCTACTAAACACCAGATTAGGTTGATTGTTATTTTAAACTTGTCTTGTTATGTGATTATAGCAGGGCTTAAGGATTCATATTAAAATAGTTTCAGCTTAGAAAGGATTCTGTATCACACCAGGAACAATAGAACCTATCATCTAGTTCAAACTTGGGTTTATACTGTAACCCTGTATTCTCATCATCAGTGCTACAAATTCTTGTTTGAGACTACATATGCTGTTTAGCCACAGATGTTTGGACTTTAAGCTGCACTGAACACTACTGCAAACATTTCTTATAATTCATATCCTACTACACCATGCAAATTGCCTGGCTCCCAGGATGTTCTGCATTTGTCACCATGACATACAAGACAGACAGACAATTAAATGATGAAAAACTTTAATTCAGCTTCCCAAACTGTACTTTGGAATGAAAGGGTAAAAGTGGAGAAGCAGTCTACAGATTCCAGGGGGTTATATAGTTTCACAATATTCCCTCATAATTTCTTAATGCAAAGTTGTCTGTAATCACAGGCAAAAAGAAAATCACAGCAAAAAACCTGTCTTGCTAATTAAAACGCTCCTGAAGCATAGCCATAGGTAAGATATTTAACAAACATTAAAGAAATAGTAAAAGATGTATTTCTCAGATAAACTCCCCCAAGGAACTCAGGGGTTTCAAAGCTGCTTTCTGGAAACCAGATAACAGACACAGACCTGAGAGTTACAAGTTGATCTCTGGGCATTTGTTTGCACTTCCACCAAATAAGCCGCCTCACAGATCATTATGTTCTTTAGTGTCAGTGCTCAGAGTGTGCTTCCCTCTCCTGGTTTGGCTGCCCACACTCAAGGCTCTCCCTGGTGTGGCTCAGGTGCCTCATTTTTGTTCAGAGTGTTGAGGTGGGGTGAAGCCTCAGTAGGAGCTCAGAGAGCCCTGAGACAGAGCTCTTGACATTGCTCTGAGGTGTCTGAGCAGTGCTGCAGCCATAACATGGCTAGTTGTGTACCCATTAATACAGCCCCTTGTCCAGATGCCAACCCCAAAATCAGTTTGATGTCAAACATGTCTCATCATGCTGGACTTTTCTGGCAATCATGGGACACTCTTTTGACCCTGATTACTGTCTCTGGATCTGATTCTGGACCTGGATTGCTGACTTATTTCCCTTGGATCTGTGTCACCACCAAGGATCTGTATGGTAATCAGTGGATGGTCATTTTGGTCTGATTAACATTCCCAGACCAGCTCTGCCCTCCTAGGTTGCATACTGTGGGACTGAGCACTTTGATGCTGAGGCCACTGCCCTGCCGGCCTTGCCATCCCACTCAGCAGCCCTTGCTGCTTCCTGACAGCTACTACGACAGCAAAAAGGAGCTAAGAACAGAAACAGAGGTTTCTCCAAACTTTTGTTTCCTTTTTACTAATATTAGGTGTGGATTCAGAAACAGAATGACCACTAGTCAAATATTGTGGAACAAGATTATGGAGAAAATCCCCATAGTTATCATTTCCATGAACAGGAAGGACAAAGTGTTTGGAATCAGGCTGCATGGATTTGGAGCAGACAAACTATACCTGATCAAACTCATTGCTTTCTTGGACAGGACGATTCTCTCTGTGGGTGAACAGAGAAGTGGACATCGCTTAGCCTGATATTATCGAAAACTGACACAGTCTTTCATTGTACTTTGATAGCATGTTAGTGATTTATGGACTTGATAACCGGGGCATAACTTGGATGGAAAATTGGCTGAACCACCAGGCTCAATTTGTTCTGATTAGCCACACAACTTACAGATGGCAGCTGGATATTACTGATATGCCTCAGGGATCAAAACCTGAGACTAATACCACTAGTACTGTGACCCCAAACAAGAAAGATACTGACAAGATGGAGTCCAGAAAAGCAGCTCCAGTATGGTCAGGAGGCTGCAGCATACAGTATGTGAGACATCTCTCTTCAAGCTGGAGAAGAGAAAGTTGAGAGGAGATCTTATGGTTGTCCATTGAGGTACACGAAATGTTTCAAAACAAATTCTCAGACAAGGTAACTTCATGGCCAGCTGAGATTACATACTTATCAAGATCCCTTGTTCAGAATTATATGATGACCATTGAAATCTCAGTCAGGTTTGTCTTGAAGAGGACATATATGAATCCCATGAACTGTTGCCTGGGTGAAAATTCCTCTAAGTGGCCTCAAGTGAACTAACGTGGTTTCTTTTGCAAGCACAGCTGATTGAAGACCACCTAATTTATAAGCCAGTACTTTCACAAAGGTCTTTAAACCATTCCCATCAAGTTCACATTGAGGTTAATTCTGATTATCACTCTCAAACATTCCCTGATGAACTAAAGACCTCTCACGGGACAAGAAAGATACACACTTGAACCCTGTACTTCTGCTTCTTCAGAGAGTGCTATCATTATTGTACTTCTTTGCTACTCGACCCCCAGAATGTGAATGATTTTGTCTGTTATGCTCAAGGTTAAAATCACACAGGCTTAGCACATGCAAACGGGGCCTGTCTGTGATTTAGAAACTACACCCCTTCCTCTTTTGTAGGATTGAATTCTTCCTGAAGAGTTTGCACGTCTGCAAGTTACAAACGTAACTTCATGTTTCAGAATTCAGGTGGATTGAATTTGGGTGTCTTCTCAACTTGGTGACTAGAAGTTAAGTATTTAGTACTGCTTTCTTCATTTCAGCAGCTAAACTGACTTTTGGAGTATATATAATATATAGATATAAAAATATGGGGAGGATTAAAAGTTTACAATGAAAGATGAGAGGTACAACTATATATTTTGACACAAACATTAAGTTCTGAAACATAACACGTTATTTCTCCTTAAAGGAAGGAATGAAATATTATGAATGAAATATTTATTTAAAAATGAGGGAGTTTGAGTTTTAATTTTTCAAATAAAAGCTTAGAAAATCCAAGACTGCCTGTAGTAAGAGATTATTTCTACCATTCCTTCTAGACTTTAAGAATCATGGACTTCAGCTCTTTGTGTTTTGGGTGTATATTAACTGCCAGCTGGATTCGGGGAGAGCATCTTCCTTACTGCAATATTGCCAATTAGAAGACATGCTGCAACTGCAATTAAAAAGTCAACACTTGCCACAGCACAATATGAAAAATAAAATAATAAGCTAAAAATATTTCACCTTCAAAGGCAAAATTTCATCAGGGTTGACATTGTTGTGTGGGGAATTTTTAGTCCTGAAAAAAGAAAAAAAAATAAAAAAGTTTAATCAATTCTGTAAGCTTTAATTTGATTATATTCTTTGCAAAAGACACAGAGCTGTACCAACTTGGCATATATTATTATTACTATTTTAATGGTAGTTTCAATGTTTATTTTTAAGTCATTACATGACAAGTAAAATTCTGCAAAGACTATTTCATTCCACCATAAAACAAGCTCTTCTGAAAATAGGTCTATCTAATCTTGCAAGTTTCAGGATACTTTCCATTGTCTTCTTTTCCCAGCTACAATTCATTACAAAATATGGCAACTACCAAGCCTCATTTTTCATTATTTATTATGTCCAAACCCAGTGGTGGATTCTACATGCATTTTTAGGAGTCCAGCCACAGAGATTTATGAGTCAGTGCAGCCCTATTTATGGGTGGAGTTTTGCTCAGAAGATATACAGGATAATGAATGAGTTGCTATGTTTGGTATCAACCAGATATTGGCACAATGCTGCAGAAAAAAAATAAGAAAAAAAAAATTTTTTTTTTTTAAAAAAAGCACCTGCTCAGTGATTTTCCTTTTCCTTTTCCTTTTCCTTCCCCCTCCCCTCCCCTCCCCTCCCCCTCCCCCTTCCCCTTATCCTTTTGTCCTGGTTTCAGTTAGCACAGAGTTAATTTTCCTCCTAGTACCTGGTAGGGTGCTATGTTTTGGATTAGGATGAGAAGAGCACTGATAACATGCTGATGTTTTAATTATTGCAGAGCAGTGCTTACACCAGGCCAAGGACTTTTCGGCTTCTCGCTCTGTCCTGCCAGCAAGCAGGCTGGGGTGCAGCAGGAGCTGGGAGAGGACAGACCCAGGACAGCTGACCCTAACTGGCCAAAGGGGTATTCCATACCATCTGACGTCATGCTAAACAATATGTATGGGTGGCTAGCTGGGGTGGGGGGCCAGCTGCTCAGGGATAGGCTGGACATCGGTCAACGGATGGTGAGAAATTGCATTGTGCATCACTTGTTTCGTACACGTTATTATTAGTAATACTGTTATTACTGTTATTATTATTATTGTTATTGTAATTTTCCTGTCTTAATAAACTGTCTTTATTTCAACTCACAGACTTCACTTTCCTGTTTCTCTCCCCCATCCCAGAAAGGGAGAGGGGAGGGTGAGCGAACGGCTGTGTGGTGTTTACCTGCCGGCCAGGTTAAACCACAACAACTTCCCTTCCCTTCCCTTCCCTTCCCTTCCCTTCCCTTCCCTTCCCTTCCCTTCCCTTCCCTTCCCTTCCCTTCCCTTCCCTTCCCTTCCCTTCCCTTCCCTTCCCTTCCCTTCCCTTCCCTTCCCTTCCCTTCCCTTCCCTTCCCTTCCCTTCCCTTCCCTTCCCTTCCCTTCCCTTCCCTTCCCTTCCCTTCCCTTCCCTTCCCTTCCCCTCCCCATTTTTTACTTCAGACATAAGCTTCCAGGAACAATGCTTGTTTTCTGCTTTTTTTCTTTTTTTCTTTTTTTTTTTTTTTTTAGGATGAGTGAAAAGTGAGTCAGAACTCAGATTTATCTTATTATGATTTAGATTTCTGACAAAAAGATGCTGTCTAGTAACATGCTTCATGAAAAGAAGTAGGAGTTAAGAGTTAAGCGTCCTAGATTTTATCCATTTCTCCACTAGTGACTAATACACGTTTCAGTGCCTCCATTTTCCTTGAATGAAGCAGATGTTTACTGTACGTGTAACATAATACTATTTGTTGTGTTTGATTAGTTGCAATTTCAAAATAGCAGTAAAAAACATAGATTAAAGTACTATTATTAACTGCTAGGTAGCTTAAAACTGTGAAATAGTTGATTAGCATTATCCCAAAAGAGGCTGCATTTGAAAACAACTTCTTCAGGTCCTCCTATTTCCTGTTTTTGTGTTATCTATTCCACATCTTGGATGCTTCATAAGTGTATCACACAGTAGGGTAGCTTGGATTTCTACCTGCTGCAAATGTGTGGTATGGAATGATTGCGCATAGCTAAAATCTAATTCCCTGGGGCCCAAAACAATATCTAATGTGTGTGTGTATTAAAATCTTAGGCTCCCATATTAAATGTAGGAGAATCAATCTATCAAATCCCCATCCCAGAAATGCTTCCAGTGAGAAGTGAAGTAGGAATCAGATTTGTGATTGGAATGGTAAAATACTATAAACTACTTCTTGTTTTCTATCAGGAACAGTGATAGTTATTTCATAGTACCGGGTTTAGGACTGATGATTTTGGTGTTCTGTTCAAGGAGCTTGGGTAGTTCTAGACCACTCTCTAAACATCCATGGCCATTTCCTTTGATCCTTTCAGGAGTAATTTTTAAAGGGTGCTGGTAAAAGAATCCCTCACAGCTTTAAAACAGCTTAACTGTTCTTAAGTCAGCTCTCTATTGCTTCACCAGTTTGGAAAGATTAATTCTAGATGTGCAGTTCCTACCCAGGGGTAACTTTCCACTACAAAGCTTGTCTGTGTTTGGACAGGATATGAGTCAACCATGACATAAAAGAGCTTTGTTTGAATTTAACACAGGAATTAGTAATCAGGTATAGCAAATAGGAAAAATAAATAAATAAATATTAGAACTATTGGTAGACAAAAGGAAGAAAAATGTCAAAGACAACAAGGACAAGACTCATCAGGATGACTTATGAATCTCATCATTTTCCCTCTGTCTCCACCAACCCTACTCTTCTGTGACAGTAGTGGAGTGGAGAAAAGGGAGAATGAGACTGCTGCTCTGCCCATTCTTGGCTTAAAGAAACACTACAGGCATGTGGTAGCTCCTGTGAAACACAGTGACTCTTGCTGTGACCAAGAATTGACTACACTGTCCCTTCAGCTGACTTCACTCCAGGAGGGACAGTCATTTGTGGAAAAGGAAGTGAAGAGTTGGAGGGCAGTAATACTTTAATCCCTTTCTGCTGTTCATTCAATGACTCTGATTTCTTCCATTTGCTTAAAAAGGAAGATTTGGCACATAACTGAAACTCTTAGTTTACCTGCCTGTAGACACACAGTGTTAATATACCTCCTTTCTTCAGTTCCCTTCCCACTAGACAGGGAGACATGCAAAAGCTGTCAAATCAATTGAGCACCAAACTGCTTTTGATTCATAAAGGAATCCCCTACACTACATGTTTTCCTTCTGGAAACTGAGCACCCCACTTCATTTTTAGAAGTCTTTAGAATACCTTTAGATCAAAGTAGCTAACTAAATCAGATTTTAGGTCCACATGGAAGGCAGAGGGTTAGACAGACAGGTGGACAGTACAGCTCTGTCAGTATCAATAGGAAATGGGGACTCCTAGATCCTTCCCTCCTTCCTTCCCTCAAAATTAGTGAATGCCCAGGGAGTTGGCAGGAGGAAAGAGAGAAGATAAATCACCTAGCTACATACCTTGTGAAAAGCAAGTGCGTTCCACACTTCTGTTTCTTAATAAAATACACACCAGTCCCCAGGAGACATTTGTAGGGAGCTGGGGAGAGAGTTATTTTTAATGGGTTCATTTCATTTATGAATGGAACACTTTCTGCTTTCTTCTCCAACCTACCTTCCCCCCTCCCCCCCCCCTTTTTTTTTTTATTAAACAGTCTTCTTGAGATGTGAAATAGGTGAAAGAAAATACAGCTTGTGACCATTAATTATGCTTTCTTATTGAGTATATAAATTTGATGTCAAGCAGGCCAGGCTGAATGGTATATATTTGTTTCAAAAATATCAAAAATATCATCTCTTGCCTTGCTGTATCATCCTATTGATCTAGTTATTTTTGTTACTGTGTTTGATGCTTTTATGAAAGGCAGACTATTAACAAACTAAATTGAAAAACTAGTGAGTCAGACTTTTTGGATGATCCTGAGTGCTACTTGCATGCAGCTTTAAATTGGAAAATACTGTAAAAATATTTTTAATTTTTTTTTTTTTAATGGGGCAGTCTCCTCTTTGCAATGCATAAATCTTGTTTGTTGTAAAGAAAAAAAAAAAAAGAAAGGAAAAAAATAGAATTCTCATGCTCCAGTGCAAGTTGCCTATTTTCCTCTCCTATCTATAAAAATGTTAATCTTTTCATTTCAAAGGGTCACTATTTTTGACCTTGTTGGATGTTTGTATTAAAATCCCACGTAAAACAAGGTCCTCTTAAAAGAGCAACATAGAATATTTTGTGCACATGCAAAGAGCAGCCAAGATGCAGTTGTTTGCTGCTTTCCTTTCAAACACAAATCTACACAGTTAAGTCTGAGTGGATTGGGGTCACGGGAACTAAAGGAATGAGACTGACTGTTTTTGGTACTGCCTGGGGCTCCTCCCTTCCTTTCTCCCTCAACCCCCTTCGTTCTCACTGCTCACAGATTTCTTTCTGAGTTTCATGATCAAAGGAAGGCAAAAATATAAAAGAAGGATTAATCAAAACCCTGAAATTCAGCTTGGATTCATTGAGAACCCATAAATCACCACACGGAAGTAGGTCAGCTGAAAGGTTTGTGAACGTTAGTAAACATCAAAGGCCCTGATCTTGTTACCCTTTCTCATGTGACAAAGACAAATTGGTCAACAGTGCAGCTATATTGACTTCATCAGCCTGTTAGCATGAGTCATGAAAAACAAAGGGTGGTCCTTGGCTTCGGAACATTGTTTCAGCTTAGAAAATCAAGGTTAATTTTCTAATACAGACTTAAGGCATAATTGGAGCCCTCTCTTTCTCCATCTCTCATATCCCATACAAGTGCAGAAGAACTGATTTACGGGGTCAAACTGAAGTTCTGTCTATGACAGAGGTCAATAAAGGATACCTAAGAAAAAGTATAACAAGTTGAGTAGTGACTGATACTTCTCCCACATAGTCTCTCAGATCCTAATAGATCACAGCTCAGGAATTGTACCTCCACATATGTTATCACCATTTTTCATAGTCTTCAGTGGATTTTTTTTTTAGTAATTTTCCCTGTTGCCTTTTGAAGTCATGAAAAATATCCACTATCCCCAACTTTGTATTATCAAGTCCCAACGTATGAGTCTCAACTGTGAGAGAAACTATTCTCTGTTCTGTGCTTTGAATCCCTGTGCTTCAGCTATGATAATTGGTGTCAGCTTCAGGAAGAACCAACAAGCAAAAAATACTTTTATCCTAAATCCCAAAATGAGAAAGTTGATGAAGTTCACAGAAATGTTTTGTCACAATGGTTTGTGGATTTTGACTTCTAAATACGAGCTTGGATCAAAACAGCACATGCTGGGGAAAAATAAATAAAATAAATAAAATAAATAAAATAAAATCCCAATATAGGAAAAGGAAATAGCAGTTATTGCAAAAGTTCTGTCTTTATCAAAAATATCTAGATTATTCAGTGATCATCTCAGCAAATTTACAGGTTCTCTGACTCTGCCCAAATTAAGCATATGTTGAATCAATAGCTATTCAGGCTGTTTTTTACCTGCATTTCACAAACCTAAGCACTGAACATTGGCTAAAGACTTGTACACACCCAATGTTGCCCTCATGCACATGCTATCCTGATGAATCATTGCAGCCATTTAACTTTCTATTTCAAAGATTTAAATGGCAGTACAACTTGAATATACCTATTTTTTTTTTTTTTTTTTTAGTACATGATAGTGAGGTTTGAATTTTCCTGTTTTAAGTCCTCACTAGTAGTCAAAATAGAGAGCACAACAAAAGAGGTGTATGTGTGACTTCAGTTAGTGCAGAACTCAGATGGATAAAAAATGTTCCCTGTGCCTCGGGAAGGTGTCCACAAGCTCCAGGAAACTATAAAACCATAAATTCCTGACACCTCAGGATGCTCATGAATTTATTGATAGTATTGCACTATTACACAGATAAACAAGCTGACACCAAGGATGGTCAGGATTTTGAAATTTTTTTTTGTTTTGTTTTGTTTTTTTTTGGTCTTCATCTCACCTTCCTGTCTCCTTAGTGCAAGACTCTGGGATGTCTTAATCCTCTGGTCAAAACTGAAGGAATTCTGACCTTCCAGATGGAATAAGCTTTTGGCCTAAACAAAAAAAGTAATAGTAAGCATAACATAGCACTAAAAACACTGCAATAATAAACTAACTCAGAACCATGAGCCCAGGCTCTTAACTGTTTATATTGGGTTTATGTGGCAAGGTTTCAGTAGCTGGGGGTTGCAGGGGTGGCATCTGTGAGAAGAGTCCAGAAGCCGCTCCATGTCAGATAAGGACCAGTTTCAGCTGGCTCCAAAGGGGCTCGACGCTGCCCAGAGCCGAGCCAGTGAGCAACGTTGTTTGCGCCTCTGTGAGAGCAGATTGAAGAAAAGGAATAAAACTGCTGCGAGTGATCTCCCTGTTCTTATCTCAACCTCGCAACCCTTTAGCCCTTTTCATCATATTTTCTCTCCCTTTCCCTTTGGGGAGGGAGAGAGCAGTTGTGGTGGAGCTCAGCTGCCCAGCTGAGTAAAATCACCACACTGTTAAATAAATAAACACTTGTTTTTAACGTTCCCATACCAACATTTTACGGAAATCTTAGCAAAGGAAGAGAAGGGTCAACCCAAATGAAGCCAAATCAGATGCACTTAAGTTTTCAGGGAGATAAATACAGGCCAGAGCAGTTTCACATGTGAAGCATGGACATTTCAAAAATTTCTTTTCCAACAAGTATTGAAACACAGAAAAGGTCACTATAAATGTACCTTTTATATTTGGTCTCAAGATCTCTTCAGGATGAAATGAATTCAGGAGAGTTACTTCTATATCAAAACCCCTCCAGCACCTCCAGACAACGCAAAAACTGCCTTTGGCTCAGCCCTTTCTTGCCCCTGAAAACAGATCACAGTCCACCAGCCTCAACAAGCCACAGCTGAGTATGAAGTTCGTTTCCTTCACTAACAAGAGGCTCTGCCAGGACAAATGCTGTGGCAGCAGCAAGCTGGTTTTCAGCACAGAAAAGGCAGAGAAAAACGAAACTTGATGTCAACACAGTGGAATATGTAGTCTCCCTATTTGTCTTTAAAGGGGCTCACACAAACTTAAAAATCATTCTTCTGTCTCAAGCTTCCTTAGTACCTGCTGCTACAAGAAGCACTGACAAGTACCATAACTGAGAGAAAGTGGGTAAGGCATATATGTGGATTTTTTTTTCCATTTGTTTTTATCAGTTTGCTCCTTTATTATCAATACCAGGTCTATAAGCTGCTTAATTATTCCCCTTCCACAGTCCAATCAGTCATCAGTCTGTGCAGATTTTCAACTCAACAGAAGAGATGGTGTGCACATGACTGTAAGTGAGTAGTGAGGTGGGAAGAAAACTGAGAAAGTGATTCAAGAAAAGGTAAAAAGAAAATAAAAATACACGAACATCTAAAAATTAACCGGATATACCAAGAGTACGTTTTTTAAAAACAAGAAGGTGATGAAGAGACACACAGTGAGATAGTAGCAGACTCAGGAGAATAATCTGTCAAAAGCTAGTGCCCTGAAGATGCAGCTTTCACTTCAGACTACCGGGATACAGGTTGCCTTATTCTTCTACAAGGTAGTATTTAGGAGCCAATTCTTCCACAAAACAATACTAAGCTGTTTTATAGAAGGGAGTTTTTTCTTGCTGGTAAATGGAAATTGGAGCCCAGCTGTAGTGGAGCTCTTTTTTGACCTATAGCACCGTATTAGGGGAATTATACTGTACAAGTGAAAGAGAAAAAATAGCTTAAATGGCAGCCTACCCCCCAAGGGAAACCTGACTTCAGTAGTAAACTTTAACTCAATTTCAGCTCCTTTGAGGTCAAATCTACTTCAGTTTTGCTCAGTTTCTAGCTGTTTGGTGGTGTGAGTTGTTGTTGTTTTTGGCATCCTTTGAATGGCAGCCTTACATCTTGTTTAATTTTCTTAAGGAAAAAAAAAGAATAAATAAATCTTTTTTTCACCCTCCTCTCCTGCTTGAAGATGAAAGCTAAGGGCTTTACTAGCACTAGAAGGGAAATAATAATAATAATAGCATCTTCCATTTAAATTGTGCCTTTCATCCCAAAGCAGATTACATGTTGGGCCAATTTGTGCTTTCAGTTACATGGTTATGCATCCAGAATAATTCTGTCAGAATCAATAGTGACTCTCTGGACTTATCCCAAAATTAATTTCTATAGGATTTAAGTATGCAGATGTCATCACATCACCCTTTCCTGTTCCAGCAGTTGTTTGGCATTCACCAGTACCACATCAGTCCCTAGTCAAACCATCCCTGTCTATAGATATTCTCCATCGTGGCTTGAGAAGGAGCACAACAGTTTATAGCTGCACAAACCTTCAGATTCAGAAACGCCATTGGTCGGCGATTCTGTCATCCAATGGTATCCGAGGGTCTTGGAAATCCTGGGCAAATTTTCTTTGATCTGAAGGAGTATTTTGCATAGTGATACGTGTGTGTTTCACACATCAGCTTGCATGTCAATCTGTATCAAAGATGGGATCACTGCAGCCGAGGCTGAGGAACCTTGCTGCTGAAGGCCTGGGCACTCCCAACCCTCATCATTACATAGTGGTCTAGGCAGCAAAGGATAATACAAACAATAGGTGCAAATAGAGCTGTTGAATGGTCTGGGCAAAATGCCAAGGCTAGTTTACAAATCGCTTCCCACTGCTCTCCCTCGAGCTCAGCATTACCCTTTTCTATGTCAAATGGAAGTTCTGGGGGCACAGTTCTTTCCTCCCATGGTTTTATAATGCACAGCATGGGAATGAGGCTTCTAAATGTTACTGCAAAACTTGAAAAGTTACGTTAAAATGTGATTGCAAAGTCTATATAAACTGGAGGATGAAGAAACAATTGTGGTGAAGTGCGCACTTCGACCATACACTGCTTGTCAGGTGGAGGCTTGGGTATGTGTCATCTGCCCAAGCACCTTATTTTCCATTGGAAAAATAAAATTAAAAAAAAAAAAAGTATTTGGCAGGAATTGATTGACTATACTCGCCAATATGTCCCCTAGTGTACATTCAGGGCCAGGATGCTGTGGAGCACAATGCCAGCTCAGCAATCTAGGCACAACTAGTATCACTACCTGAAGTCTTTCAAATTAGATTTATTCATTTTTGCTTTACTTAAAAGGCCAATTATTTATGTTTTCTGGTGTAGTGTACATATGTTACATTTTGCCCAGACTGTTTTAATTACCCCTTAAAGTGAACCCTTGCATTTGCCTGCTCTCCCAGAGGTCTCACCTGAATTCTTTACACCTCTTAATTGTGTGGAGATCAACCCAGCATTAGGTTTTCTCGTGGTATTCCTGGTACTTTCTACTTCAAGTCATGGTTGAAAATACTAAAGGAACAATCTATTCCACAGCATTTTCACATGAAAATGAAACTTAAAAGTGAATGAAGCTTTTCCTAAATTGGAGGAAAGGATGTTTGGATCACGTTCAGTTTGAAGTCTGAAGGGTGAGGGTAAGAAGGATTTACTCTATCCAGAGAAAATGGTTTGGTCACCCTCACTTATAGGCTGCACAAAATTCACATTATCATGTAGCTGGTTCTTGTATAAATAGATTGTACATTTACAATGGGAAGGATTAAAACCATCTTCCTTAATTACATCCTATAATTCATAGCAGGATAACCTTGTAAAAGATCAAACAGTAATGGGGGCAGAAAGGGCTGAGTGTACAGCACAGAAGAATAGCAAGAGTTTGCCCTTTCCAATATACAGCCTGCAAAGTGTCGTGCAGGACATGACCATTAAGAAACTCGGAGATGAGATGAGAGAGGGGACATTACTGTTGCAAGGCCTGAAGCAGTAAATGTTTATTCATGTAGCAATCAATTCTAGCTAGCTACCTCTGATGCAGACACGCATCCACATATGACCTCTTTGTATCTGAACAGGACTCAATAATTTATAAACTTCTCTTCACAATGTCTTTATGAAGTAGGGTGTTTTTTCTTCTTCTACTCTTCTGAGTAGGGGTCTGAAGTACAAGGAGACTGGGGCTGAATTTTTTTCCTGTATCAGATACAGATTTATGTCTCTAAGATGAAGAAAGGAATTCAGAAATCTCCAGGATCAGCTTATTTAAGAATTTGGGGCGTTATAATTTGGGGGGTTTATAAACCATGTAACATAAAAAGAGTTAAACTCCTTCCAAATTGTCTCTTTATTACCATCATGTTTGTTTTCTTAAAGGCAGAATGGACAAACTGCTTTACCTTATAAGTGACTCAACTGCGAAGCAATGTGCAGAGTGCCACCACCTCCTCCTGCCACTGGGGCCCAGCCCAGTGCCTAGGCCGGGGGATGCGGCTGCTGCTTTCCTCTTTGCAAGCCCAGGCAGTAGCAAAGCTGGGCACGTACCCCAGAGACGCATGGGGTTTTGCAAGTGAATTTAGTGCCCAGGCACAGGGGCTGTGACCCGTGGCCCTGCTCCAGCCCTCACTCCTCCCTCACACCGGTCCCACAGCAGCTGGTTTGGGAGCATACACTGCTCCTGCCCGGGGGCTGGGAGGAAAAGACCCCACTCCTCCAGCAGCTGATGGCGGGGCCCAGATGACTCCTGGAGCTGGCACCACAGCCCAGGGCCTACACCCCCAGCCTAACTCCGGCAGCTGGCACTAAATTTACTCACACACACACAGGTCCACCAGGAGCTGGCACGTGGTCCTTCATCACACATACAGGAGAATGTGAATAAGCAGAGAGAGCTGAGAAAAGATTTAATGAGAAAATATAAGAAGAAAGGACAGACGGCAGTGACTGGGCACAGGCCTCAGCTAGACAAGCATACTAGTGTTTTAGGGGCAACAGGCACTTCTCTGCCCTTTCTACCTTGCTGCCGGTGATCATCCTTCCTGCTGCCCTTCCCCTGCACACCCCCATGGCTCCCGAGCTCTGCAGTTTCTGCACCCTCCCAGTCTGGGTGCCCCTTATCAGCTGCAAAGCCAGGTTGATCTTCCTAGGAAGCAAGCCTGTAGTTTGAAAACCCATCAACTAGCATGACTGGGAGGTTTGTTTCTTGTCATTGTCTCCATTTTTGCTTTGTCGGGTCTGTGTCTCAGCATTTTGCTTACTGTTCCTCCTTCTATTCTTGTTATCATCCCAGTCCAGAAACCCTCCATCAGACAACCTTGCCTGAATCAACACCTCCACATTCTATCTCTTTCCTTAAAAATTAGTACAAATGACAAAACTTGCTTCCTGTCACTTCCTCCCTTTAGTATTATCCCTTCTGGCACTGGAAAAGGCCCTTAACCACTCTTAAAAAAGCACTCTTAAAAGAGCAGGTATTCTCCTTCTAGATACCCCTACATTGACTACGCTATACTGTGGTATTTAAGGAATTCTCCAGAGTGGATGATATACACTTGTCTTACTTTTGGCTGAGGATTGAATCTCAGTCTGTGTGTGCGCATTAGTTAAAAGATGAGCACACAAATGTCATTGATATCTCCAAAAATTCTCTTTTTTCAGACTAGTAGTTCCACCATCTTTAATGCCTGCACATCCTGCTTAATGGACAAAGTTCAGTGTACGTAAGATGAGGACACACAATCCATTTGTTTCCACTTGAAGTAGACGTGACAGATTTACATTTTAGGCTGGTTCGATTTCACCTGTAGAAGATTCTGGATGTGGCCTAAAGTTAGAACTGTATATACAGTCATCATGTCATCCAACATAAGACCTAATAGTGCAAAGTTAACACATTGAAACCCTTTGAGTAGAATTTAACAGGAGTCACTACTGGTCTGTGCAGTTCTTTGTGTTGACTAGCTGCATGCTTGTATTCACAGTAGAGTCACAAAAGCAGACAGACTTTATCAATGCACCAGGTTCTTCATCAGACATTTTCTGTCAGGTGAGATCTCAGGATTCAGTTTTAGACAGATTGCTTATGTGAAACATTATTTCAGATATTTTTCACCTTTGAAGGGGAAGAGAGTTCAGACACATTCGTGGTTTTGTTTTCTCTCTTGATCAGCTCTGCTCTGCTGCCTGCTTAACCTGTGGGCTTTGTAGGTTATTACATATAGAATTTGTTAAGTCCCTTCACTGGTAATCTGCAGACCATTTGGTTCAAGAATCACCTTGCTAGTAAGAGGCAAGAGATTTATCAGAGACTGTCCAACGCTGAAGCTGGAGGGTTCAATGGGATATCTTTTTTTTTCATCCTCAGCAACTTGCCCAAAGTCACACAGTAAGGTTAAAAATAAACTGAGACTTGAACTTGTGTGATGGTTTCTTAGCCCCCAGAAATTTATATTCTGAAATCACCAGAATTAGGATTATTCCCTGAAGTAAAGATTAAAGTTTCCATTTGTCTTTTTTTTTTTTTTTTTTCATTTTCATTTTGACAGGAAATATTTTTGTTCCTTTTCTTTTCTCCCCTACAACTTCCATAACTTCTGACTGCATCTCAGTTCTGTGCCTCAGCTTTTCCATTTTACAATGCTTTTTCTCCTGCTAACTGGTGACATCAATGATTCAAAACCAATATAATTTTCTTGTGGCTTCATTGCTTCAGAGTAGAGTGGAAGAAAGGACTCTGGCTGTTTATATGTGGTATGCAGCAATTACAAATTTAATTTGCAGAACTTGTCTGCAGGTGTGGTAACATTGCCAGGAGAAAGTATACAAGTAGTTACAATGAGCTGTCTTGGCCTGAATTTTCATCTGCAAGCCCATACTTACAGCTTCCAGAAGAAAGGCTGACCATACAGTAACACAGTAACAGGTCATTGTCTGGCTTCTTTTCTGTGAGGGTCCAGCAGCTGGAAAACAGTGAAGCAGCAAAGTAAGCCACAGGCAAGGGACAGATCCTGGGAGGTTGTTTGTCATTTTACCAGGCTGCTCCTATGGTTGAGGCAGGAGACCTGAGTTTCATAATCCTAACTCTCTGTAGTCATTCATGCTGGGGAAATCCTGTTTCTCCTTCTGGAAAGCTAATCTTTAGCCTCATTGTTTATGAATAAATAAATATTAACATTTGCTTACACCATCATTGGCTGTAGTTTGTATAACTTCTTAACAGCCCTAATATCCTCACCTCTCTCAATCTATTTATAGAGAAAAAATATACTGTTATTCAGCTTTCTTTTTTACAGGTTAAACCAGATCATCTGTCTTACTCCTTTTTCTCTGTTCCTAAATCATTCTTCCAGTCCAATCTAATCTTTTTTATTTTATTTATTTATTTTTTTTAACATCTTTTTCAAACCACAGTGTGGGATACTGCTTGGAGTCACTGATTGGCTTGTGAAATAGGAGTCATGCTTCCTCTGAATAGAATTATAATAACAATTATTATTTTATGTACACCTCACATTGGTGATCAACAACTTCTGACTGGCTAATAAACACCATTTAAACCTCTTCTTTCTTTCTTCTTCAGTTGTTCTATTTCAAGAACTTGGAACATGAAACACGAAGGAACATACAACATAATTTGTGTCTCAGTACAAGTACATTTCCTACTATTTTTCCTTCTAGTTTTATTACTTAATTCCTCAGTCACTTCTTTTTTTTCTCCAATATCCTGATTCTTCTCTGTGTTTACAAAGCCTCTGGGTTTGTGTCACCAGTCATCTGAAACAGAATACTCCCATTTCCAACTAATGAAAAGGGAAAAAATGGTTCTAGAATAACTGATCATGTACATATTCCCCTTGCCTAATAATTCACCAGCTAGGTCCTTACACATTTACAGCTCCTAAGCTAACTCTTCAACTAACTCCCAGCTCCTCTAGCTTCAGTAATAATTTTTAACATGGACCATATTAAATGTTTTCTTGAACTCCAGACAGATTACATCTATTAAATTTGTCTAGAAAATCAGTTATCTTATCATGGAGTGATATCAATTCAGTTTGGCAGTCTATCTTTGGTAAACCAATCTCCTATTTTATCTTTCTTATCTTTCTATCTTTAATATTTTTTGCTTCAAAGTGTATTCTAAAACTTTGCAACCAACCAATGGGTCTGTAGTTGCCTAGGCCAAGGATCTGAATCAAAAATGACACAATGCTTTTGCTTTTAGAAATGATGCAAATAATTCCTTCCAAAGCAGCCTATCTGAGAAGAGAAAAATCCATGCAAATAATATTAAATGTATCTTTGTGAGACAAGTGATGACCTCCTCAAGCACAGGTAGTCATGAAAAACACTGGCTTCCTAGTGATAACTGGGCATCCTTGGCTTAGGCAGTTCATGCGTTCATTTCATGGTGATCCTCTCCTCACCATCTCTCGCTTCTAAAATATTGGACTGCCACTGTCATCCCTGATTCTTTCCAGGCTGACTTCAGATAGCGGAAGAAAGAAAGAAAAAGTAAATAAAATAAATAAATAAATAAATAGGTAGATAAATAAATAAATAAATAAATAAAAAAGGAGGGGAGGGGGTAGGATTAAAGGCAAGTAGGGGAAAAAGAGAAAAGGAGAGAGGAATGTCAAAAAAGAGGAAAGTATTTCATTTAACTGTATTTGTCCCATTCAGGGAGCTTTACAATCTATACACATTGAAAATCATTCCATTTCCTCCACAGGCTCATACTTACATAGCACCAAATATTTTAGTCTTCTTCTTCCTGGGAGATTTTCTTTCCCACATTTACAGCTACCACTAGCTTAGCCAGACTTGTTCATTCAGAGAGAACGTGCTAAAAGATGCTTTCCTCTATCCAAAAGATAGCTTAACCTTCACTGCATCAGTCAAGGCTGTTTGGTCCTACTCTGAATATCCTTAATCTTGTCTGCATCAAATTGCAAAGCTCCCTTCTCCTTTACTGTCTCCCTCTTGCTTTCCATTTTTTAATAGCTGCTTTCTAAGTTGCCTGTGTTCCCTTGGTACTATGATGAGTTTTGGATCATTCACGGTGTTTAAACCTTTCAAGAACATTTTCCACATGGAGAATCCTCTTAAAGTGAATGCATCATTGTACATGATTATCCATGCTTAAAGGAACAATCAGCAGAACAATATGTCCTGTTCTCAGTGCTGCCTGTGAACTGTGCTTTCTTTTTTCCCTCTTTCATCCCCAACCCTTTTCCCCCCATTAGTTTGCTGCATTTTGGTTTGTCTGAATAGCTGCTGGGTTGGAAAGTAGCTCTGGTAATTTGTTCACCAACAAGCCATCAAATTCATTTCTGATTAGGAAGTAGCACCTTTCAAAAGGTCTGCAACATGAGTTTGGGGTCTTTTTACCTCTGAAATCATGGCATGGCATTCATTAGGATATGTCCCATTCTGGCAAATCCCAGCTTGCTCAAAGAAGTTTCCTGCCCTCTGTACATTCCGAATTTCCTGCTTGCTTCTCCCTTCCCTCTCTGCTTTCTTCAGAGACTGATGAAGCCCTAAGGCTCCAAACTTCATTTTTCTTCCTCTTCTACATTCCATTCTGGTCACACTTACTGCTTAGATGAGTGCTTAAAATGGGATGAATATCTGGAACTTGCGGTTCTCCATCCATATCCCTGCAATGTGAACAAGTCCCATCCCCATTTCTCTTACTAGTATCCTACATCAAGATTTTTTTTTTTTCCTAGGTGGTTTGATCCAGGTCAAAATTTAGCCATGAGCTCTAATGCTTCCCATTTCTGCTGCATTAGTAGAATGGTCCTAAAGTCCAAGTCTACTTATAGTAATTTAAACAGTGCCAGGGCAGAAACACTTGAACTTCATTAATGTTCATGGGGTGGTTTCCTTCAAAGAATTCCCTCTCAGTAAGCAATCTCAACATGACACCCTGCTATGAAGCATTAGGGAGCCTTTCACGTGATAATTGCTCCTTTCCTGGAAGGTTCAGTGCCAAAGAGCAGTCCTGGACGTGCTTACCTTAGAGTGCAGGTGTACTATAAATAGATTTTGAATTGTTACTCTTCTGGAATTACCCAAAGATTACAATATAGATTCAGGCAGCCCACCTATGTAGCCTCATAAAGGCAGTCTCACAGTTTTGTGCCAGTTTTAATAGAAATATACCTATTATTGCTGTTCCTGGCTTCACCTTCAGCATTCTCCATGCTTTCCCCCACCTTTGCTTTGGGTGAAGACCTGGTTAAAAAAACAAAGACTTTCTTAGTGCCTAAATAACTGCTTTATGGGATTTTTCCACTAACCCCTTGTAGCAAATATATGGTGTCTAGAAAATATTAAGCAATGTTTGTTAGCTGAATCGATTACTCATTTTTCATTAACTGACTTTTAAAGAAGTGTGTATGCCTATCTGTATCTGTATATAAAGTAAACCTAGAAAAGGGAAATTTCCTCTGAAAGTGCTTGCTTGCAGCAAAAAGTCCAGATTATTCAGCTTTCTGGTTTTGAAATAAAATGCATTTAATCTGTGCTTTTTTTCTTTTTTCTTTTTTCTTTTTTAAACAAAATTAATACTTTTACCACTTTTTATGGTCTGTTTGTTTGTTTTTTGTGTGCCTTTTACCCCAAAGAGAGCAAACCTATGATACAAAACCTGGCTTCTTCCTTCAGGCATAGAGGAGTTCTCAGTGTCTTTCTCTATGTTCTAATATTTCAACAAAATGGGAAGTCCATGTGACAACTACAGTCAAGTCAACGTAAAACTTACGTTCGACCTCAAGTTCACAGTTCAATAGAAATAAAACTCAGATTCAACATTTTTTCTTTCATAAAGCACATACTTTTTCTTGAGCAATAGCAATAGCTCTGATGAAGGCAATCATCTCTGTAAAAACTTTCATTATAAAACACAAGTTCTGAAAAGGTTACACATTCACTTTAGCTATTTAAGCTTAATACTTCAGCCAGTTATATCAGTTATATCTAGCTAACACATGGATATCTATAATTACAAATATATATTTCTTGTTCTGTATTTTTTTTTTATCTTTTTTTTCCTATTTGTCATTGATTTGCATTCAATTTTCACCAGATAGGAAACTTGGAATAAAGTTCAGGTTTCCCGAATTTATTCATGAAGCAAATTGAGGCTGAAACATTCAATCTAGTGTGAAGCAGTCTTCTTAAGTACTTTCCTAAATACCTCAGGCATATACAATTATTATAATCAGTATAAAACTTTGCATATATAAATATAAATACACATATATCTGCGTACATTTATGTATCCATATAAAATCTCTAATATATGATCTATGTAATTAACAGGGATTCAGAACATTATATTTTCAACTAAGTTAAGACTTCGATCAACTAATTTTTTACATTTGGATGTTTGAATCAAGCAGTTGTCTTGGCTTCCTCCACCTTCATTGAAGAGATGAGGGTTCTTCATGACAGGTTTCTTAGGTATTAACCTCAGGGTGGAACTATGGATGTCCTGGAGAGCTTTCCCTCCTCCCAAGATGTAGACAGGGCACAGATTTCAACTAGAAATTGTATCAACTCAAGATATTCAACTAGATGGCTCATATCCAGAGGGCAAAGCTTAAGTCAGGTAATGTATATTAAGTACAAGTGTAACTTTTGAACATGGAAGATACACCATTACTGTCATGAAGTTTCTGAGGTACTCCAAGTAAGATTGTGCTATTTCACTTCTTTGTACTAAAACTTGAAACTGAAGATTTTGCTCACAAGAGTTGAATGTAACAAAATGCTTTAGTATTCATGGGATTTGTCTGCAGATTTGCTGTGCAACATTGCAGGTCACAGGCAAAAATCAAGGCTGCATACACATGACTAGGGGAGTGATTCTGGTGCCCAGGCACTGGGACCATCTGAGAGAAAAAGGTACTGAATAAATGTGAAGATATCACTGGTAGTTATTATCAATAATAATATTAAATAACAATCTGAAAAAAATACAAGTATTCTGGTGATGAAAAAAACTTAGCCACTGTCCTTTTCATATTAATGAGATTCGATTTTTCAATCTGTATGAAGGACATCACCTATGCTGCTCCTTGCCTGCAGGTTTATCTACATGGGTGGAATAGATTCTAAAAACTAGCACTTAGAGAACTTTCTCAGAAAGATAATTCCAAATGTCAGCATTTTCTATTACTTTGTCATTGACTTCTAATGTGTTTTCAGAATGATTTGGTCCTTCCTTGGGTAAGGAAGAAAAATGGAAATAGAAAAAAACTTACATCATTCATTATTATGCAGCTTTCGCATTGCAAAACACAATTTATAGCTAAAAACTCGCCTTCCTTTCTGCTGTGCCACTTCAAATGTCCAATGCTAAACAGAAAGTGCTATAAAAATGTCTGCCCTCACTCTGAGATTCAAATGATTGACAATAAAGTGGAAAACTGTTAAACATGTAACCTTGGCTTGAGTTCCATGGAATATTTATTCACGTAGTGTTGTAGTCTTTGGTTCATTTTGTTGTTTTATTGGATTGTATTATATTCAGTTGTACCTTACGGCATCTGTGCATGAGTCAAATGCCTGCAATGGGGCTCCTGGCAGAAAGTAAGCAGCAGGAGACAGATAAAACATGTATGTGCTATGGGATGGTTCATAATTTTAGGCACCTGTAACTTGCTACTCCAAGGGGCAGCATGTCGTCACACAACTATAGGAACAAACTACAGAAATCATTGATAGCTGCATGGGCATGGTATTTTCCTATTGCCTCCTGCACTCCAAGGAGGCAGAAAGTTACTTCGTCCCTTGTAGGACTTACTGCTTTGTGCTTAGACAGCTTCTCTTGGTGTTGAATAAGTTGTGACTGGAGCCAAAACAGCTCCTCGCTGGGTGTAATATTGGGTGAGTAGTTGCTGTAATCCCAAATGCAGCAAAGTTAAGTAGGACAATGGAGAATGTTTACTCCTTCCTCCCCCAAAACACACTTTTCTGTGAATTTAACTAAAGCTGTTGCAGTCTATTCCTATATAATTCAAAACACAGAGGTGACTCTAAATTAAATGTGAAAGAATTATTACACTTGAAAAGGATTTAAAACATCCACTATACTGCTTGCTGTCTGTTTTCTCTTTACCTTCTGTATTTATGTCCGTCCCCCCCCCGCTTTCCATGGTAAGACAATAAATTATGATTCCCCCACTATCTCCCCCCCCCCCCAATAAAATATATAAAATCACCAAATATAACACACTTAGAAATAATATATGAAATATGACATTTCCAAAACAGTATATTTTTCAGCTGTTATTGCAAAACTCCACTGTGGTTCAGCAAGTGAAAACAAAGAAACGAACAATGACAGCAGTCAGGACTATAATGTACAGAAATAAAATTAATAATATAAAAGGGAACATAAAGGAAACCACTAAGTTTAACTAGAATAAACAAAAGGCCTAATGCATGAATTTCCTGGATGCTGTGTGGCCTAAGGTTTGGTGGAGGTCTGACATGGATGAGCATTTTGGTGTCACTATAAATGGAGTGTTCTCATACAGAGCATGAAGATATGGGATAGAGTACTCAACCCTTTGATAAATTTGTACCCATGCACTGTCATCTTTTGTTGGCTGGGATCATCTTTCGATTTTAAGACATCAGTCCTTCACTCTTGTAGGAAAGACTGATTTCCATTAGTGGTTCCTTAATTCACTGACTGACATCTGAAGTCTCAATGAACTCTGAACTGTCAGAACTGAAGAAAAACTCATTTTACTCTGTTATATACTCTACTTCATCAGGTGATCCTAGAAAAACTGTCTCCCCACTGCTACAAGAAGCTAAGCTCTAGACATCTAGATCACCTAGAGTTGATAGCTGGTCAGGAATTTGCTAACCTTTAAGTGTTTTACTTGGCAATCTGAGTGTAACAAGTATATAAGTAATAGGTGTATTTGAATATAAGGAGTGAGGCAAAAGATAGGTCTATCCATTTGTTTGTTGTTTTTTGCATGTTTTATTTTTGTTTGTTTTTGCTTGTCTGAATTGGTTTTGGTATGTTTTATTTGGCTTTCAATTTTATGGCCAAGATGGGGCATTCACACAGTATGGCTAATGCCCAGCCTTCTGTTGTAGTGTTGGTGAGAGATATGTCTTTCTACGGGACAATTCAGAGTCCAGACTAATCAATTCAAATCCAAAGAGTATTTCTTTCAATAGGCTTTTTCACTGTCTATTGAAAAAAAGACAGATGTCCATGAGGCTAATATTAACCATAGTGTATTCCATTTTTCCCAGCATGAAAATTTCGTATCTTATTTAAACAATGGTACTACAAGTTATTTTGGTAAACTACATCGAGATGAAGTTGGAACAAGTTAAATGACAAAGGTTGTGTTGTGGAAGAAAATCTGTGTCAGTATTTAGGGGATATGACTCTAATTTCCCATTGATGACAAAGGAAAATAACTGCTTTTCCTCAACTAGGGGATATAAATGAAGTAAAATGGTCATAAGAATATGCTAACACATGATGAAAATGTTCAGTGCAACACTATAATTTTCAGATCTTGATTACTTTTCTCTAAATATAATAGCAGGTTAAAATCTTTCTCTTGGAGAAAAGAAATGTCAGTGAGATCTTTGACCAAGTTAAGGCTTTGAGTTCACATTCTCATCAAATTGCTCAAGTATTAGTTTCCTAGAAAAAAAATAAATAATAAATTAAATTATTTATGAGAGGAAGAGTGTGAGTAAACTAGCTTTTTATTTCTTAGACTGGCATATTTCTGTCTGAGTATATAAGTATTAGTGTTACAGGGATCTTCTTACAAGCTTGAAGGTTAAAAAAAAAAAGCAGCAGATTGGCCACAGAAGAGCAGTGGAGCCGAAGGCCCTGAGTATCTGTTGGCTTAACCTTGAGAAAATTGTTCTTACTCAGAACTCCCATGGTGAGAAGAAGCAGAAGATGTGGTTCTCATAATATATGGCTGTTTCTCAAAGGTGTACTGAGTAACTTCTTTCAGTTAATACAAGACTGCCCCATGCTGCCTACTTATTCTCTGATGGGGTAACACTGATTCTATCAGCATTAAAAAATCTTAGGGCATTAGAGATTTTTTCAGCTACCTTTAACCTAGGGTATGCCTTATTTTGTCCCCAAAATCCAGTTCTTTTGTCTCCCTACCTGATAATGTGGCAAGAATCAGGGATAAGAACAATTTAGATACTACTCATTTTACAGTGCGACTTACCTAGGCTTCAGTAACCAAGCCAGTCACAATAACACTATCAGGGATTTAAATTATATTCTTGGCCCACTGCCTTCATCTTTGAAGACTGCCTTCTATTTCATTTGTGTATGGCTTCTTCTTCCTGGGATGCAGTGAGAGATATTTTGACTGGATATCTTGAATACGTAAGGCTCTACTCCTGTTTAGGTTTATTGATCAGTGAAAAACACTATTTTGATTTAAAGATGCATTCCAATTAATGGTCTGTTATTGAAACAAAGATAAAGTATACAGCTTACAAAAAGGAACCCTAAAAGGCAATAATAACAAAAATTTCTAAATTCTGCTTCTGTTGACTGCCTTCTTACTCAATTACCAAGTGCTGTTTCTCTAATAAAATAGAGAAGCCAGTAATATGATAGAAGTCATTAATACAACATAGTCACAGCCTAAGATCAAACTCATCTCCTGTCTCTTTACCTTGTCAAGTGTTTCAATATTTTGTGTTGTAATGTGATGACCAGAAATGATCACTATAGTCTAAGTGTGTATCTGACTAATGCATTGTATAATCAAAGATTTCCCTTTGACTTAAATTAATTTGCATTTTCTTGCTCTTATTGTAGAATGGACCCCTAAGATTTAGCATGGTTAAAGTTCAAATTTCATTATAGTTTCTATTCTGAAAGGCTGTTAAATTTCTTCTCAGCCTTGAAAGTCTACATCAAATGTTTAGTCATGTATGGTCTTTCTTTCTTTCTCTCTCCCATAGATTTCCTTGCCTTTTCCCTGCTTAAATTTTGTCTAACCTATACATTAAAATTTACCTGTTTATTTCCAGTAGAACAGGGACAAAATGTGGTCTTTTCCTCTTTCTCTCCCTCCACTTATTATATGTCTTTTGTGTTTTATTTTGATTGGCAACAACAAAGGTTAATTCCATAACAAAATAAATAAATAAAAGAATAAAGGAATAACAAGGTTATGACCTATTCTATCTCTCTTTTCTCCAGATGACATATGAGACCTTTAGGCAAGACAGTGTCTAGAGCAAGCCAGAATAGTCCCTTTCAGTTTGGTACTGCCCGGTGGATTAGCAAGGTATTTTATTCCTAAAACTGTAGTGCATGTATATTACTTAAATAATATTCTCCCACATTCCTGAGCTCCTTCTGAAAATCTAAGTATGACTTTCACAGGCTTTCTCAAAGCCATTTTTTTTGCTTATATCTAGGTGAAATTAATGTTGCTAAAACAATTGTTAAATCAAATCTATTTCCAGTTGTACTTAGGTCTGTTTTAAGGCTTTCCCATGCTGTGTATAGCGTCTGAACAACATGTTAGGAAGGCTCTCTTATCAGCAGCCTTTTCAGCCTTTTCTCTGTTATATGGATGGGTAGCAAAGACAAAAAACAGTTAGAGTCTTAGACCCTCTATGCCTAACAGATAGACATGGGCAAAATAAAATAAAATAAAATAAAATAATAAAATAAAATGTTAAAAAAGGCCTTTCATTCCCAAATCTTTTCCATGTTGAGTTTTGAGAAAAAGTGCAATTTGTGAGGCTTGTAATCTATTATTCAGTGCTTTTAGAATCAATCAAAATATTTAACTGGATCATTTTGAAAAATTTAATTTCTATATAAAGATTTTTGTTGAGATTGTTCCATTCTTAGTAGCTTGAATTTTAAATAAGCATCTAGAATAACAAGAAAAATGTGTCTCTTGTCACTTAGATATCATGCAAGTGTTGCATTTTGACAGTTCCAAAGCTGTTGAAAAAATAATATAGTTCTGTTTCTTTAAGTGAGGTAACTTAGCTAGCTTGGAAAAACACAACTCTAGAGGGAATCTGCTTCTGATTTGGAAATCTAAGGTGCTATTCCTATAATGTGTACTTTCGAATTTTTATCTTAATACAACAGACGAAGGTTGAATCAAATGCCTTGGCAGAAGAGGTAAATTTCCATAGGTGAATTTCAGAGTATTGACAAAAATTGCAGGTCAGAATTGTCAATTGGCTTGAGTTATAGCTCTGAGCTATTGATTTTAGTGGAACAGCTAAGAGCACATAAAGTTGAACACAAGCATAAGCACCTACAGTAGGACCTGAGCCACATAACTTAGTAGGAGGCATTTATCTAAATTCTCAAGGGAAATTTGAAAATACTAACCATGTACATTAAATCAACAATACTTTACAGTCTCCAAAGTTAACATCAGGGCCACATTTTCACTCAGGGATTGTAAGACCTTCATGACAAGGATATAACAATAAAGAAATAATAATAGTTTTCTACAAGGACTAACAAACAGATAGATATGTAAGAAATTAACTCCAAAAATTTATAGCATTTAACTGAAAATTATAACATTTTATAGTGTTTTTATCCACCTTTCTGTGTTTTATAGTGAAAATATAATTTTCTATTTAAGGCTCTACAGCAGTGCAAAAAAGTCAAATGATTTTATTTATTTATTTATTTTATCCTCTGTTACATTCTCCGGGACTTTTCCTTTCTGAAGTGGCAATTTCTGTGATTCTCAGTGCTAACCTAGTAGACTTAATAGCTGAGCTCCAGTAAAATGACCAAGAACCCTGATATTTCTCTACTTAGTCACAATGGCACTTTAGGTTAAACAATCATTGGCTCAGTTGTGAAAAATGAGATAAATTAAAATTATTTTCTTCGCAAGGACCAAAGGCTTGGCAAGTAATATATTGAAGAAATTTCCTGGACATAATGGGTTACATTAATTTTCAACTGCAAAACAATTCCTTCAGCATTATTTTTCAAGCAAGAGAGGAGGAAAAGGAGGAGGGGAAAAAAAGCACCTTGCTATTTGTGATGTTTATTTCTTACTGAAAAGACAAAACACATTTCATATAATGGATTAAGAAAGGGATATCAGAAAATATTGCAAAAACTGACTGTAAAGAATTTTAGCTAATCAGTTACCCATTTGCCTTTATATAAATGTGGTCAGTTTTAACCATGATGGAATATTAAAAATTAGTCTCTTTCATTACTATTTTCGTCTGAGAATACTTGTTTATTTAATACAAAGCTTTACAAAAATGTGTTTATTCTTCATCAAACTTTTATTCTCACTCCCGTTGATATGCCTATATCATTTGAATAAATTGAAGACAAAGCCATTTCTGCTCAAGGGTGCAGCCCTGAACCTCTTCCCACACAACAACTGGTAACAAATGCTGTTGTTCTCTGATCCCAGTGGCCTCCTGCTACCCTATTTAAAATGAATGTAGTGATTACAGACCTGTTTCGATAACTTGGGTCTTTATTCACTCCTGGTATAAATTGGCATTGCTGTGTTGTAGTTAATGGAGCAATGATGACTTTGATCAGCACAGAATTCAGCCATCAGGGAGCCCATCACTCAAGTTATCACTGAAATTGCTATTAATTGAGACCTCTGTTGGCAGTCACAGCAGAAAGGCCAAGGTGTGAATGAGCAAAGGTCTGCTCTCTGATCCCTTCAATCAGTGAGCAGAAGAATGAACAGAAGAGAATCCAGAGTGGGTCACGCCAAAATGTATCTAGCCCAGTATCCTGCTTCAAGCACTGGCCAATTGCATATGTCTGGAGAAACAAATGAGATTAGGACAAACATTTTCCCAATACATTCTCCCAGATATCATTGGTCTATGTGCACAGGAACTTTTCTTTATTATAACGTCATAGAAGCTAAAACTTGAGGCGTACCCTCACTTCTAGTAGAGAAAAAAAAATAAAAAATAAAGTTGTTCTTTCTACTATAGCTGAATTAATGTCTGTATTACATGCACTCAACACAAGCAAAAAGATTCATTTAATAAACTAGAAAGAAGAGAATTAAAGGAAGATGAGTTAGAAAAAAGCTTGGTTTGAACAAATTGGGTTAGGTTGTTTCGGTCAATATTAGAACAGTTAAAGCATTTCTTGCCATTGTCTATTTTCAAATACATGTCTGTGCTGTGCTCCCACCACTCCTCTCTTTATTTTTATTTTCACAAGTAATTGGTGAAATCATCAATATTTTTAAACTATGTGTCTGACTTGAAAGCTCCTTGGAGAGGCAGTATTAGATGTAGTTTGGGGATGACATCTCAAACTTCAAGATTTTTAATCTCAGCTAAGAGGACTTTGATCTTTACTCACTGATGTAAAATAGTTGAATGTGCTTCAGTTGAGCTGAATAGTCTCTTTGAGGTGTGAGATTTTTGAAAGAATTTTAAGGTCACTTCACATGCAGATACCACTGATTCTATGCTTAAGTAAACATGAGCTTATGGAACTTTTTTTTTTTTTTTCTCTTAAACTTTATTGAGAGTCCTGGTCTACACCTCTTTTCCCAGGTACCAGCACTGCATTGGGTACCACTAGCACTTTCCTATCTCTCAGGACTATAAGTGGAGATTAAAAAGGATCTGATTCATGCTGCATTGCAGAAGTGCTTAACAGCAGAAATGTCACAAGTGGGCTGACTTTACATCCGAACCAGTCTGTTTCCCATACAAATGGCAACTGTAACAGCTGGACCTGTGCAGAAAGTCTGCATTCCTTCTTTCAAAGGCTGCGTGATCCAGGTTCTGACCCTGCAGTACATCACCAGCAGATATTTATCTCTGAAGTTCTAAAGATGCGTCACTTCCATATTTTCCTGCTGACATAATTTTGACATTTGCTTTATTGGGTCTGACCTCGCACTAGCCCCCATTTTATAACTTCAGCCCATCTTGAACAGAGAGCCTAATTTACAGTGGGGTCTGTCAACCTCTTTCGGAACAGTTTTCATAGGTGTAGAGAGCTGTTTGGATTTATAGAACTAAATGGCTTGGTGAAATACACGGATCCATGCCACGCAAGCTGAGAATGAGTGATTCCTCATCTGTGAGCAGAGACTGCTTTCTCTAAGATCCAAAATACATTGCTGGAGCTATGGCTCCAGCACAAGTTAACATCTGTGAAAGGATATGGAGTAAAGTATGGCCCCTTATGTCACTGCCACAGCTGGGCTTCCTGCAGCTTAATTTGCCCTCTCAGCATGTTGCACTGATTATAAATACAATGCTGCTCTTGTTGCCAGAGGCCATGACATATCGCTTGGCACTCTGCAACCCTCAGAACAAATTTTTCCCTTTCCCTGTTCACCTCAGTCAATCACAGCTTCAGAAAGCAGCCCTCTGCCACCCAGCATAGGATTACATGTCATTTATAATTTTACTCGCTTCAAAAAGCTAATGTTTAAGTTAATAAAGTGGAAAGATAGTGAGTACGGTGTCCTGACTAAGAAGAGGCAGATTGAAGTTGTTGTTATTATTTGTGTTGTGGGGCACGGTAGGGGTGAGGAAATGGGAGACATAAAAATAAAGAGCTAATAGCCCCTTTGGTGTCAAGAAAAAAGAGAAAAGGAGGCAGCTCTTCGATGAGATATAAAATAATAATAATTCTCAGACACTACTTTTTTTTTTTTTTTTCCTCTTATTCATTTAAAAATACATGTGTATTTCTAGGCATGAAATTTATGCAAGTGGAAGCTTTTTGCCTCTGAGGCTGGATGTTTTAATCACATGAGAATTCAGAGAATTTCCAGCACTTAATGCAATTTACCTAACAGATGAAAAGTTTGCATAAAGTTTTAAAAGAATAGACACTTTTCTAATTTCAATCTGATTTAACTGAGAAAGTTAAATCACACAGTTTATGTGTAGATATGTTGTAGGGACAGGAGTTTTAGAAATCCTTTATTCACAAAATAGGTTAATAGAGATATGATACTGTAATTCAAATCCTGACAATACTTGAAATTAAAAGTTTTGGAGACAAGGAGAATTGTTTTAAGTTGTGCAAGGACAGAAAATGTCTATTTCCAAACTCACTGATTTAAATATCATTGGATAAGGTTCACAATAACCTGAAAATTAGCAACAGTGTTAATCATATACCAAGACAAATATCTCACTGAAACAGGACAGGATCTTAAATGCAGCAACAGAAGTTGCAAACAGAATTTGTAAATGAACAAAAGAAAATTAATTGGTGGACCACTTGATGGCTAAGTAATTGATTGGATAGTTACACTTAAAGAGTTGAAGTCAATGGCTTGATGTCCAGGTAGAAAACAATGATGAATGTTGTTCCTCAGTGGTCTGTACTGGGATTGGTGCTATTTAACATCTTTGTTAGTGACATGGACTATAGGATTGAGTGCACCCCCAGTAAGTATGTGGATGGTGTCAAGTTGAGTAGTGTGGTCAACACACTGAAGGGAAGGAATGTCCCTCAAGAGTTGGCCCCCCAAAACAACATACTGTTTAACAATGCCAAGTGCAAGGTCCTGCACCTGGATCAAGGCCATCCACAATATTAATACAGACTGAGCGATGAAAGGATAGAGTCCAGCAAAGAAGGATTTGGGCATACTGGTGGATTAAAAGCTCAACATGAACCAGGAATATGTGCTTGCAAGCCAGGAAACCAACCATATCCTGGGCTGTATCAAAAGAATTGTGGCAAGTAGGTTGAGGGAGGTGATTCTCCACCTCAACCCCCCTCTCATAGGACACCACCTGGAGTACTGCATTGAGCTTTTGGACCCCGCAGCGTAAGAAAGACATGGACCTGTTAGAGTGGATCCAGAAAAGGGCCATGAAGATGATCAGAGTCCTGGAGCACCTCTCCTATGAAGACAAGCTTATAAAGTTGGCCTAGAGTTGGCCTAAAGTTGGCCTTATAAATTTAGCCTAGAGAAGACAAGGCTCCAGGGAGACCTTATAGTGGCCTTCTAGTATTTAAAGGGTGCGTACAGGAAAGCTGTGGAGTGACTGTCAGGGAGTATAGTAATCAAACAAGGGATAAATGGTTTTAAACTAAAAAAGAATAGGTTTAGATTAGATGTAAGGAATAAGTTTCTCGTGATGAGGGTGGTAAGGCATTGGAACATGTTGCCCAGAGAAGTTGTGGATTCCCCATCCATGGAAGTGTTCAAGGCCAGGTTGGATGGGGCTTTGGGCAATCTGATCTAATGGAAGGTATCACTTCTTGTGGCAGGGAGATTGAAAATGGATGATCTTTTAGGCTTCTTCCAGCATAACCCGTTCTATGTTCCTATGATTCTATGAATCTGTGATTTAATCCTTGGAAACAATTTCTTATTTGCCTGCTAACCAAAAGGACAGAAGAACTTATTTCCTCTATTATTATTATTTTTTAAAATCTATTTATGTATTTGTTTTAATTCATAGTAGACCTAAAATCTCTGAATGTCAGTGGACTGTAAATATGTGCTCAGAGTAGGTATGTACTTGAATGGTTTTAAAATCTATGCTTAAGGATGTTGCTGAACTGACAAATAAGATCATGGCAACATATAATTTAATTGCTGATACAGATCCAGCAAGATTATAAAGAAAACTGTATTCTCACTACCTTACCAAAACTAAAGAAAGCAAATTACTCCATAGTTTGTCCACAATAAATTTCCTTATTCACATATATTATTTTTGACTTATGGAAAAATATATATGAAAACATGTTTTGAAGATTGCAAAAAATGTGCATTGAGTTCATAAGTGTAGTAAAAATATTAATTCAACTGTACCATCTAACCAGATTTAAATATCTTTATATGCAACTTGTAGTAACAAATTAATTTTTGTACTACGCAATTACTTAAAAAAATGTTACTTACAGAATAATAGAATGGCTATGCTACTGAATGAAATGGAGTGTCCAGATCATTGTTTAGAATAAAATGCAGAGATTCAATATATGACCTCCTGAAGAGAAAATAAGTTAATAAGTTATGCTGGTGGTCAACCAGCTGGAAAGTAGGTTGGCAAAAAAGGCACCTGGTTTTCCTGGTCATCACAAAGTTAAGCATGTGCCAGCGGTGTGCCCAGAAGTGTTAACAGTATCCTGGGCTACATTAGGCAAAGTGTTGCCAGCAGGTCAAGGGAAGTGATCCTTCTGCTCTACTCAGAGGCCATACCTGAGTCCAGTTCTGAGCTCCACAGTACAAGAGAGACATAGATGTTCTGGACAGAGTCCAACAAAGGGCTACAAAGATGATAGAAGATGATGATTCTTTCCAGAGAGGAAAGGCTGAGAGAGATGGGACTGTTCAGACTGAGGAAGAAAAGACTCAAGGGTATTTCATCCATGTCAGTGTCCTGAAGGAAGGGTGCAAAAAAGACAGAAGCAGGCTCTTTCCAGTGGTTTCCGGTGACAGAATAAGAGGCAATGGGTACAAACTGGATGAAAAGAAGTTCCCTTTGAACATCAGGAAACAGTTGTTTACTGTGCACGGCACAGGTTGCCCAGAGAGGTTGTGGAGCCTTCCTCCTTAGAGATATTAAAAAGCTGCCTGGACGTGGTTCTGGGCAACCTGTTCTAGGTGGCCCTACTTTAGCAGGGGAGTAGGTGATGACCTCCAGAGGTCCCTGCCAACCTCAGATGTTCTGTGATTGTGTAATGGAAGAAATCGTTCAAGACTCTTGGAATCCTGATTAGGTAACTTTATTTATTGAAAGGAAAGGAAAAATTGATATGGAAGACAAATGTCCCCAGAGTTTCACTCTGCTGTGTTCTCCTGCAATAGAAATCAATTAGAGAAAACAATAGCCCACAATCTACGTCTTTGGTGGGAATAAATTAGTAACTAAACAGACTTAAGTTTACCCATGCCGCTGCATAATTTTGAGTACCCATCATAGTGATTTTAAATTTTACAAAACTTGGACACTTACATGTGCTGTAGCAGTTTCAGTTTGCAAGTTTTAGATATAGTTAATCTGTTGTTCTTGCAATTTTTGTGACATATTTCAAATATAGAAATGTCTACACTTCTCAGAAAGTATTTTATTGGTGAAATGTGCTCTTTTCATCAGATAACACCTTTTCCCTGCAGCCAAAAACTTCCCACAGAATACATTCTACAGACTGCAGAGTACCTCCGTTTTGCCAGGTTTTATCAGGTTTTATCTGTACAGAAACTTTTGCAGAGAAGGGCCTTCAGCATAGCCACAAGCCCTGATTTACCTACGTTGGAACAGGTATGAATGTGTACCCCTCACCTGGTCCACAAAAGCTCTAGCTGCCATATCAGTATTGCCAAAGACTAAACTAAGATGCATTTGAACAACTTGAATGGGAGAGACAGCAGTTTATACTACTGACAAGTGATGTCAACAGAAAATGGTCAAAAAGCTCAATGTCTATCATTTATCCCACATGTCTTAGTCCTGGGTTATTGGATAATACACTTTTCTTCCTTATTATTTTTATTTTTTTTTTCCAGTCACACATAAAGGAATTTTATTTTTCATCTACAGCAGAATAAAAATGAATTGCAAATCTTGTCTTTATTTTTTTTTCTTACATGTGTTTTTGAAAAAAAAAATATTTTTTTTTGTTTTCATATAATTTTATCAGAGTCTGATTATTCTCTTAGTTGGTTGGTGGCTGTATTTGACCAAATCTTCATTTTGTGTTAATTGCTTCAATTCTGTTACTTTTTCCTGTGACTGTCCCAAAGGAGATGTAGCTGTGATGTCCTTTAAAATCTGCGTAGAAAACAAAACAGATTTTGAATCAGGCTTTCACTGACATTTACGTTTGTTCTCTGAAACAAAGACTGTCACATTAAATACATAAATAAATAAATAAATCTTGTGTACTGTACTTTTTGCACCTCGCTTAGCTCATTCGATCAAACTAGACAGGTTAGTTTCACTTTCTGCTCTCTAGTGATGAAGGGTACCAAAAGCTTTTCTATTTTCTCTAACTTATGTAAAAATCACTGGCCTATGAATTCTAGTTTTAGATTAGTACTGGTACTTTAACCTTGCCTGAACTTAGAATATACAAAAAATTATATTGAATCAGACCAAGCAAACACTTAGCCTAGTAGTCCATCTTACACAAATGCTATAGTCAAGTCCCAGGAAAGACTCCAAATATGAAATAAACATATTCTGTTACTGTGCAGAATATTCTTATAACCTACAATATTTTTCAGGACAAAAACTTTCTTCCCTAGAGCTTGTGTCTTTTCATCTAAAAGATTTCAATGAATTTCTCTTCCATGAACATATCCAATCATTTTTTATAACACATATAAATTGCAATAACCACTGCATCCTGAAGCAAGTAGTTTCACAATGTAATTATTTAGTGCACTTTAAGATTCTTAGGCAAATATGCTTCAAGAGAGGAAAGGAATTGTGTTATGTGTTATTAGGAAAGTCATAATTATTGGAGGTAGGATTGAACTAATGAAGATTTAACTACCCAGAAATAAGGAGTTTGTCCAAACTATCTGTCTAAGTTCTAGTTGCGAACAATGATGAAAGGGAGGGAACTGCACAGGACAACTCTTTCCACATATCTCTCTGTTACCATGGAATAAACGTCCCTGTACTTATGTTTGTTTCTCTCCATTAACTAAAGCTGGACAACCAGTTTAGGTGAGATGCCAACCAAATGAATGCAAACAAAGTGAATCACTCCCCATATTACTTTGGCCAGGATGAGTCTTCATCAAAAATACCTAAAAATACAAACATCAAATGAGCCATTATTTGCACTGCGTAGTCTACATATACCATTTGAAGCATGACTGTATTTTCATATATTTCAGCATGGATCAGGAAAACATCACTTCTTCCTGCCTGGAACTTCATTTTCACCAGTGGAGAAACTTTGTATTTAAAACTCAGTAGACGGGTATATTTTGAATCTTTAATTCTTGAAAGCGGGAGATACTGATATGGCAAAATTAGTTTAATTAAGGTCTATCATATGTTAGTCAAAACTGGCTTGATTATCTTGAATTGGGGAAATCTTAAACTTACTGGCACAGGTTTGGCCTAACCTTCTCAGACATATTTTTGGAAGCCTTTTTGCTGCCTCTTTTTCTTTCAAAATACTTCTTAGGGTAATCTCATTATACAGAATAGCATGCACAATTAATAGATATGCTAGGATTATCAAGAGGGTTTTAAAGCAATATAAATGAGGGAAAAAAATTCTATGACAATCAAGTTGCACACACTTTAATATAAAAGCCAGCCTGTAGGCTCCTTATTATGACAAATCCCTTCACAAACAATCTTGCAAGAAACCCATTCTTTAGCTCTGCTTCCATTAAGATAAATGTCTGAAGACGGCATTTAGGATACCTAATATAGGTATTTAATTTGCACTTAAATTTTATAAATCTCATGGTTACTGTAGATCTCTTGCTTAAATGCCTGAAATAAAGTGTGATTAAGAATACAAACCAAAGCCATTTTAAAATATAGGCATAAATTGTTTTACATCCACTAATTTAGTACAAGATCTTCATATAATAGATTGTGAAAACACAAGAAGTTGACCTGAATGCTATCAGTCTTCTTGGTACCAAAGTTCTGTAATATCTTCCTATCTTTAAAGCTATGCTGAAGTCAAGCAAAAAAAAAAAAAAAAAAAAAACAAAAAAAAACACTTTTTAAAAATAATTATTAACAGAAGCTTCAAAAATGAAACACGAGTAAAAATATTTAAAGCTAAGCATATTCCACACTCCATCCAAAATCAGGTTCCAGAATACAGGCATTTTAAAATGAGTTAGAATCTAGCTGAATCAAGTCAAATCAAACAGAATTAAATAGTTCCGTTGGTAGGGACCTCCAAAGATCATCAAGTTCAACTGCCTGAACACTTCAGGGCTAACAAAAAAATAAAGCGTATTAATGAGGGCATTATCCAAATGCCTCTTGAACTCTTACAGGCAAAGGCCATCAACCACCTTTCTAGGAAATCTGTTCTGGTGTTTGACCACCCTCATGGGAAATAAATTTCTCTTAATGTCTAGTCTGAACTTCTGGTGCAGCTTTGTTCCATTCCTATGCATCCTGTTATCAGTTACAAAGGAGAAGAGGCCAGCACTTGCTTCTCCTCTTCCTCTTCATGGGAAACTGTAGAGAGCACTGAGGTCAGCTCTGAAGCTACTCTTCTCCAAATGAGACAGCTCAAGTGTTCTCAGCCTCTCCACACAGAACATGCATTCCTACCCTTTCACCAGCTTTGTTGCCTTCTGGATGTTTTCAAGTATTTTAACATCCTTTTTATATTGTGGAGCCCAGAATTGTACATTTGGTGTAACCAACACCAAATATTGCAGATCACCTCTTTTGACAAGCTGGCTATTATTATGGTTTTGGCTGAGTAAAATTAACTCAGTAAACTGAGTAAAATTAACTTTGTAGAGGTTCATATGATGCCGTGTTTTGGATTTTTGATGAAAATAGTGGTGATGACACACCACTGTTTTAGTTGTTGCAAAGCAGTGCTTACACAGAGCCAAGGACTTTTCTGCTTCTTGTGCTGCCCTGCTAGCGAGGGGACTGAGGGTGTGTAAGGGGACACAGCCAGGACAGTTGACCCGGACTAGCCAAAGTGATATTCTGTACCACCAATAAAAGCTGGGGTAAAGAAGGAGGGCACATGTCTTCCCAAAAATACATTATGCGTTATGAGTCCCGCCTCCCTGGAAGTGGCTGAGCATCTGCCTGCTGATGGGAAGTAGTGAACGAGTTCCTCGTTTTGCTTTGCCTGTGTGCCTGGCTTTTGCTTTAATTAATAAACTGTCTTTATCTCAACACAAGTTCTTGTATTTTACCTTTCTGATTCTCTCCCCCATTCCACCTGGGGAGGATCAGTGAGCAGCTGTGTGGTACTAAGCTGCCTGCTGGGTTAAACCACAACAGCTATGCTGTGTTTAATGCACCCCAAAATGCATTTTGCCCTCTTGGCTGCTAGACTCATGTGAAAACTGCTGTAAACCAGATCACTTTCTCTGCTCTCCAGCCACTCACCTCCCACTGTGTACCTGTGTCTGGCACCTATGATGAGTTCTGATGATAAATCATCCAATTTAAATTGAAAAGTGAAAGTCTGAGGTTTTTGTGTTTGCTGCTGTTGTTGTTGGTTTTTTTTCTTTTTTTTTTCTTTTTTTTTTTTTTCTCTTCAGTATCAGAATTATGGAAATAGGAAATATATGGTAAAAATTTTGATTACTATTTAAATAATATAGACATCAGATAAGAGAAGAAACAAGAAAAAGAATCCTGTTAACTAATGAAGATTAAGAAAGAAGAAAGTATTTTAAAGCAGAATATGAATAAAAAAAAGTACATCTGCTAGCTGCAGATGGTAAAAACACAAATAGGGACATAGAAAAGGCAGAAATACAGGATATATTTCTGTTCTGTATTTGGAATGATGTAGGTGGATGTATCCATCCCATATGATATTGTGGGTAAAATATAAAGTTTACCATCTGTAACAAAAGGAGATGCGAAACAGCATCTAAGGGCTGAGAAACAAGCTTTCCAGTCAGGCATTAGCAGACCAGTTTAGCTATCTTTTCAAAAGGAAAAGAGAAAGTCTTCATCTTTTTCTGAAATCACTTACACAAGGAACAATGTAAGCTACCCGGGGGCCTTTCATTCTTACCAACCAAATCATCACAAAAGTGAACTAGAGAGAGAAATTAATAAAATTCAGTACTGGAATAGAATCTAATTTCTCAGAAGGGAGGATAATTAAACTGAGAATTGCATGCAACGGGACGGTTAGTCTTTAAAAGTCAAGGAATTTAATTCTAACATAAGCCGTTTAATTCTTGTTGCCAGGAAAAATGCCCTGAACTACATGCTCTGGGCTAAAGGATTGATGTGATTCTGGATTGCTGTGGTAGAACTTCCATTTTGGAATTTCTCAAGTGTCTTTTCTTAAGAGGTTTGACAAACCTCCTTAGTGAATGCTAATAGTGAGTTGTATGTTAGTTTCTTGAGGATCAAAGTCCATTGTGGGAGAGGTGTGAGTTACACTGCGAACCTTGAGTTGGTGATCTAATGGTCCGTTTTGGCAAAATACAAGATGCAGGTGCCATTTCTGGCTTGAGAATTGCTCAGGATATTAAGTAGAAAAGAAAACCCACCTTTCTGGAGCTTTAAGATATACATAGTGAGGTCTCTCATGAGACTGCAGAGGAGGAGCTGGGTTTAATTCTAGGTATTTCTTCAACCATATACCTCTTTGGACTGTCTCTGTAACAAGTATACACTCCCCTAGGGTTACTATCAAAAATATTAGTTAGACAAAAGCATTTATTGCCTATATTAATATTAAGAGAAATGCTGTAATATTGGAGGAGATCTATTTAAAATATATGTATATATATATTATTTTATTTTTTAATGGGGGGAGGTGAAATAAAAGGAAAAGAAAAAAACAAAGCACTTATGAAAGTCACCGTGCTGGCTGGATTCTTTCAAATTCCTTAAGGGTTTGGATGTATTAGTCTGGTGGTGTTGTTGTTTTCTGGGCCTGCATTAATTTGATCCATTCTTTTAGAACATGTGTATAACACTACAAAAAAAGTATTATTGGTTTATAAATTACACTTGTTGTTTCAGGGCGATAAACAGAATGATGAATGCAGTCTTTGTTCAATCACCTTTTTATTCATGAAAGGCAAAACCATAGGTTCTAAAAACATTTATCTACATCAGGAGTAAGCCATAAACCTTTCAAAAATGCTCCCAGTAATCCAGGAAGGAGCTGCTGATTACTGTCATAACAAAGAGGATTCAATAATGCTAATGACTTTTCTTATGATAATCAATAACCTGGTGGAAGCTACTTGAATCTTAATGAATCTCCCAGATGTAACCCACTTCTTGCAAACATAGAAATGGTTAGTGTGCATTCATGAGAATACATGTTTCTATCAGATTAATCACAGAAAGAAGAATGTGTTTCCATGAACAAGAACTTCATGCCAGCAGCAGATGAACCAGAAAGAAAAGTTTCAAAATTTAAAGTGGGAAGTCAGATTGGTGTTTACCTAAACACTTTTTGCTTTCTGTTTCCTGGACTTTTAGGATTAAATTCAGTCAAATCAAGAAAAATATCAGTTTAGGTACTTGATTCATTAGACCCTAAACTGAGCATGGTAATATCCGGCCATATCACCCAGTTTTGCTGTGAATTATCAGCATGACTTGGGATTCAACATTTTCCTAGCTCTGAGTATTTCCTCTCTGGCTGCATGGACATGGTGAGATACCTCTGGCATAACCTCAGCTTTATGTTGCCGGGCAGTTCAAGTCAAAGAAAAGAGAGATGTGCTTTCCAGGGACATTTGTCCCACCTATCCTCGATAAATATTTTAGAAAATAATAAGTAATCTTCTTCAGGGTCCTGCTGATGAAAAGCAAAACAAATTACTTCTTTATGGTTGATACCTAACTTTTAGATGGTAAAAGTTAGGCAGTATTAATCCTGTTCATTGTGTGTGTGTGTTGCCCCAACAACATTCGGACAAAAAAAAAAAAGAAAAGAATGCTCTCACAAAGCACCCAACTTATAAATCCAGTGAGATACTGCAAAGATTTAAAGCTACCTATATTAATATCAAACCAATCAAAATTAGATCTCAGAAAACAGGCAAACAGAAGTAAACTCTTTCAATTCAGTAATGCTAAAATATAAAAATAAAATTAATTTTCAAATGCAAATTATCTTTACTTTCTGATTCATCTATATCTACTTATATAGAGAGATAAAAAATGATGAATTTGGGGTAAAATATACATGAAAATATTTAAATTTTCACTCCATATTTCATTCCAGCTTTGCCTCCTCTTTAGTACAACTGATTACACAAACTAATATAATCTCTAGACATAATGTGTATGCTGATATTCAACTTATGTTTTCCACTTGGTTCACTCCAATTTTTTTTCATGATAACTTTTCCTTATTATTGTTGCAAATTTTTCATAAAAACAAACCAAATCTGGAACAAACAGGAAAAAAAAAAAAGAAAAAGAAAAACAGAGAGAGAGAGACAGAGACAGAGAGAGGTGGCAAAGACAAAAACAACAGCAACAAACAACTAAAAAAAAAATCCCCGAAGTTTCTCTTGGTAATCTGTCACAGGACCACAGAATCACAGAATGTCTGAGATTGGCAGAGACCTCTAGAGGTCATCTTGTCCAACTCCCCTGCTAAAGTAGGGCCACCTAGAACAGGTTGCCGAGAATCACGTCCAGGCAACTTTTTAATATCTCTAAGGAGGAAGGCTCCACAACCTCTCTGGGCAACCTGTGCCGTGCCACTTGCACAGTACAGAAGTATTTCCTGATGTTCAGAGGGAACCACCTTTGCTCCAGTTTGTGCTTATTAACTCTCATCCTGTCCCTGGTCACCACTGGAAAGAGCCTGGTTCCATCTTCTTTGCATCCTCCCTTCAGGACATTGACATTGATGAAATTTCTTCTTTTCTTCCTCAGCCTGATCAGTCCCATCTCTCTCAGCCTTTCCTCTCTGGAAAGAATCATCATCTTTCATCATCTTTGTAGCCCTTTTTTCGACTCTGTACAGAACATGTCTCTCTTGTACTGTGGAGCCCAGAACTGGACTCAGTACTACAGGTATGACCTCCACCACTGCTGAGTGGGATGTTTGTGGGAATAATAAAAATCCACAGCCAACCTAATCTGTGTTAGCACCATAAGTGCTATCTATCATCATCACTCTAAATTTAACTGTATTCCAAGGGCAAGATCTTTTTTGTTGTTGTTCTTTAACAACTTTCTTTTTTAATTAATTTTAATTTAAAATTTAAAATTTAATTTAATTTTAAATTAAATTAATATTTTTTTTTATTTTATATATATATTAAATGCCCATAGTGTATTCAATATTTCTAGATTACTATGGGCATTCTCTGCTTTTCTTCTATTCAGATGGAATCATTTACCTCTATAGAATCTTCTTGAGTAGCTAGGTGCCCAGTCAGCAAAGTAAGTGTTACAAATAGTGCCCAGATTCCTGTACTGTTATGAACATTTCGATGTTCCTATATGAGAATTTAGATTAATGTACATAACTTATTGGCTGTCTGATGGATACCCAGAAGCTGATGACTGAAACTCATGACTCATTTCACATAAAGAGATAAATCATTAGCATGAAAGAGACTAATCTTGGGGAATAATCCTGGCCTTTTCATTTCCCTACAGAGTCACATTTTAACTGATTAATTGGTTGGTTGGTTGTTTTGTTTTGCTTTGTGTTTCCAAAGAGGATGTCATTACTAATGGTGTCTTTTCCACCTCTATGCCAATGGCCAATCTGTGCAAACTTCTTGTTTTCAAATATTTGAGGAAGAGAGTATGGTCATGGAGTATTACCATATCTGAAAACCTGTATATATAACTCTTTTGCAACACAGGAATGCTATATGACACATGGCAAACAGAAAGGACATAAAGACTTTGCAATCTCCATTCAGTGATGGATGCCAAAAAAAAAAACAAATGAATACACAAACCAGTCCATCAACATACTCCCTCAAAAAAACAAAACAAAACAAAACTCAGAGCACTACTTCCCAAAAAACAATTTTCCTCCCTCAGCCCCCAGACTTAAACCTAAGTTTGGTAAGGACTTAGATCTTTTTCATTTGAGTTGAGCTATAATTCTTTTCCCTTAAATACAATAAAAATAAAATAAGCATCTCAGAAGTGCCAAGACCCTACAATTATTCAATGAAATTGACAGTCTTATTAGTTTTGTTGCTACAAGAAATAGTGAAATTGATATGAATAGTAATTTTGCAAAGGAACCAGAGGGACACACTGGGGTCCCCATCTCTAGTGTAGGTTGTCCAGAAACACAGTCAGGATTCCTTCTGTACCCAGTCTTGGCCTTTTCTGGTGTACAAAGAACATTTATTGGAAAAAAAAAAAATATATATATATATT
>NC_139723.1:80821120-80916120 GCF_964211835.1 Anser anser | reverse complement strand
GGGAATTTTTATTTTTTTTAATTTTTTTTTTTTTTTTTGCCATTGGACAGAGAAGTTTCTTCTTTACAGGATTTCCAGAAACAAAGTTCCAGTAAGGCACAGTTAATGGAACAACAACAAAATTCCAGCTTACAAATCATAACAGTTAAAGAGCATTCAGAATAAAATCAATGTTCACAATTGTCCAACACACAAGGATTATGTAGACCTTTAAACACAATGTTATGAAAAAAAAAGAATGTGAGATAGTTTTAAAACTGACTGGGTTATATCGTGCTAGCTATGAAGTACAGGTCTTTCTAAGAAGTTCTGTCACTTGGACTGTGGATGATTTGGCCAAATTCCATCAAACTTAATGTTACTATTTCAAAAAACTTCATCAGTTCTGAAATTATGCAAGTTTGGCAGCCTAGTTGGCTATCTGTACATTTAAACCAGTTAAATACAATTGCTTTCTGTACCAAAATGGAAACACAGTTTTAATTCCAGATTTAAAATGAGTAAAGCCTTGTATTTCAGTTTGGCTGCAGAGGTCAAAGTGCTTCTAGGCCACTGGGCTGAACTGCCTTTATGTTTTGTGTATCAATAAAGTAAATGTATTTATTTACCTTAAGCCATTGTTAAGTGCACCCTAGGGACACATTTATCAAATAAATACAGGTCTTTACCATGTCCAGCCTGTTCACAGACTTCAGAAAAGTTTGAATCTAGACCTGTTAATCATTTGTATTTCACATCAAATTAAAGACTGAAAAGGCAAGCAGTTCTCTGTCCTAAAGCCTTCCTTCAACACACGCTTATACACTATATACACTCCATCATCATGCAGCAAAACTCTTCTTCAGGGAACATTTCTCAGAGCAAGATAGCAACTCATCTAATCTCATTTGTTCCTCCACTGCTCAGCTGGGACTACCAAGCAAGGTAGTCCCAGCTGTCTAATGTGCACTTTGATGTTGTGCTCCTCACTCTGAGACTACCAGTTCAGTGGAAGATATCACATCAGAAAGAAAACAACTAGGTGCAACTAAGCACAAGATTTTAAGTAAAAAGGTAGCATGTTGTGATGCAAAAGAAAGTAAAGGTAGGGAACTACACATCAAGGCTCCTGTCCTCTGCTGTAAGTTGGCATTCAGATGGTCTTTTCAGGACATTTCAGTGGAAGATCTGGCTTGAGAAATGTGAAGGTAATTATCTCTTTAATGCTTTATCTAATAACTTTATTTACAAAATTGATATGAAATGAATCATTGATATGTCATTTTGCACCTTTTTTATTTTTTGGTAACTAAAGAGCAATAAATGACATAACAGCAAAGAATCTTTCTTTTTTATTTTTATTTTATTTTATTTTTTTATTATTTTTTAGAGAGTTAAACTATCCTTTGAGTTGTCCTATCCTGTTAAAATGCATTGATCTGTTTTCTTTCCATTTCCCTGTGTCGCTTCTGCTGGGGTTGGGTCTGTGTGTGGGGGGTAATCTTTTATTTTCATTCTGTGGCAGTATACATATTGCCAAATGCAATATAAATCCTCTCAAAAATATTGACCTCATTGTTTTCATTTTGTTTGTTTGTTTCTGCGTTTAATTAAATAATGAAACTCATAATTGTCACATCTGAAACAGAGAGAAGTTATAGAAGAACCTAGAGCAACCATGTCTCCTGAAAGTCAAAATACCCTTATTTTCCAGGGTCCTTTCTTTCATCATTTCTGAAGGTTTCTAATGTCATTGTGGATCTTTAATTAACTCAGGTTCTGATTAATTGTCTAGCTTCCTTAAGAACCTCTTCAATGACCTTATATAGATGGAGGTTGAAAGAGATCAATAGGGTTACACTGGGATCTACAGAGATTTCTGTAAACATCAATTTTTGTGCTAGAAATGGCATAAAACTGGAAAGCAGTGATGGATGGTAGAGGGTTGGGAATGGACTTGATAGAGTTAATCGGGAATGTCCATAAACCTACATGCCTACATCTACCCCCAGGTAACACATCTTCATATGCATACACATGCACACACACACGCTCACTGATCATACAGGTACTCACATCTGCTGCTTGCACATGTGACAGTGATAAACAGGTTTTTGCTAGGAACAATTTAGCTGGTAATAAATCACTCTTGTAGGGGCTAGTGTATAGAGGTGAATAGCCATGACACAAGGATATAATTGTGCATAATCAATGTAAATGTGCTCTAGTGGAACGTGACAAAGGCTTACTTAAACACATTTAGCTAGAGCCTAAAGGTTAAGGAAGAAACAATGTGATGGGGTGTCTCAGATAACAGCATGAGAGCTTGCTGGCAACATGATAAAAGGAAGTATGAGAGAAGCTTTCTCTGGACTTTTAGGAAAAAAATGAAAGAATAGACTTTGCAGCCCTCAAGAAACTGTCAGCATTCCTCAAGATTTCCAACCACCTTTGGAGCCTGGAAAATACAATCCAGGGTATCTAGGACAACTATAAATTATGATAATCTCCCACAGAATGAAGAATAGCCTCTGAAGAAAGCTGCTCAGAACTTCGGGTTTTGTTCTTTTGTCTCTGCCCACAGTTGAAAACTATTTTTTTAATGAGAAAATGTTGTTTTGTTAGAGCCAGAAATTTCCCAGAGAGATGTATTTGTTGCAGCTCAGTTTTCATTATGACAAATATCTCAGATCCACCATGGAATTTAGGGATAAAGCTCAAACTCTACAGAAGATCCAGTATCATAATAAAATAGTTGGGATACTGTGCTATGAAAGATCAAGCTCAGAATCTGATCCTGATGAAATCAGATAAAGAAGAAAAAGAATTCATGCCCCATGTGAGTGTTCTAATATACAAGCTAATTATGACAGTTCTCTTATTCTTTTCTGTAGGGTTTATTGTCATAGATTCAAACCAGCTTACCTAGTCTGCAGTCAGAGAAGAAAAGCACTCTTCAGATGTGGCTTCAGCTCATCCAAGATTTGCCTGACCTTTGCAATTGCTTCTGTATTATAGTTAACTCTCCAGGGACCATGGAGAAATTAAGTGTCTTGTATTAAGCCCAAAGAATATACGAGACAGACTACTCAATTTTAGGAAACTATATCAATATATAGTGACTGATAGCTGTTCACCTTCATGAGTGATTGGAAAGTTTATTTGAGAGATAGGTGACATGAAGCCAGATCTCTGGAAATAAATCAGATGTTCTGTCTTACATGCACTACATAAATCTGCTTACATCTGGCATAATGCAATGGTCCTTTTTTTTACCTGCTTTTGAGTGCCTTTTTTTTTTGGGGGGGGGGGGGGGGGAGGGGTTGGAAGAGGAATATTGGTTTTATCGGAGGCCAGGACATGAACAATAATTCAGGAAAATAATTCTTATAGGATAGGAAAACTGTCTCTTGCTTGGGTCTATATGCAAAGAAACAGACATCTTTACTCTTTCTGGTCAGTAAAATAAATAAATAAATAAATAAATAAATAAATAAATAAATAAATAAATAAATAAAAGATATTGAAAACACTGTTTTGATGCAAAATGTTGTATAGATTTCTTTAAGAAAAATGCAAGCTATGATCTACAACTGGCAAACTGCCCTATTAGTGTGAGTTTAAAGAAAAGGGTTGAAAGGTGAAAATTGGAACAAAAGTTACTCACAAGAACCAATAGGCCCAGAAGATTCTATTATACTAACATCATGTCCCTGAGAGTGCATCAAGGATAAGTATGTTGTTGTCAAATTAGGTGGCGCCATCTTTGCAACAAAAACAGAAATGTAATGTTTGCTAATTGAACTATAAAAATAATAATTACCTTTGATGTAGGGGAAAGCAAAGTCACTCAGCAATATCTCTGATTGTATAAACTGAAACTGCTATCATCAGAGCCCAAACTAGCTTAGAAGTGAGCTTCTCAAATTACCTTTGGATGCTACTAAACATAAACAAGCCTTTGAAAGTTTTCAGTATGTGAGAAATAGCCTTTATCTTTCCCCCTCCTTCACCAAAATGCTGCATGTTCTTTACTGTAACAACATCTCTTCGCAGTAGTGCAAATTTCTTTAATCAGCTTCATGCCAACTGCAATTTTTTCGTGCAAAAAATGTAGTTTATAAACATGAATTAATTCAAGAGACTTATATTTCTGCTTTAGTGCTACAAGTTTGGTTGTACTTCCTTCCCATCTTAGCCTTTGTTTGAGGTAGGTTACCATGATTTGAACCGATTGGAAGAGGCATTCTCTTAATTCAAAACAAAAGGTCCTAATTTCTCTTTTAATGCTATCAAAAATAAATTTTAGAGCATAAGAAGGCTTGATAATATCAAACATATTATTTAGTTTTCATGATTATAATTTAACCTGAAAAGGATAAAACAGTTATCACAAAGCTGTTGAAGAGTATCTGAAGTTAGGAAAGGAATTGAGAAATGGGCTACCAAAATTGTTACAGTTAATTTCTAGCACTGATATTTATAAATAGCTCCTGACAACTGAACTTAGAAATCCTTGTTTTGAAAGTGAAAGACAGTTAGATCACTTGTTTGGAAACTGCTTGGATTCCTGCTCTGCTACATACATATATATATATTTTTTTGGTAACAATGGTAACATTGCTTCATCTCTCACTGTGTTAGTGTTTATACTTTATCTCAACTCACAGGCTTCACTTTCCCATTTCTCTCCCCAGTCCCAGAGAGGGAGGGGGGAGGGTGAGTGAACGGCTGTGTGGTGTTTAGCTGCCAGCTGGGCTAAACCACAACAATCCTTTTGGCGCCCAACGTGGGGCACGAAGGGTTGAGATATCGACAGATTTGACCAGAGTGTGTTAAAGTAAAATTGGTATAAGTATTGGACCTGCTTAATAGTTGCTAGTCACGATGTTGATTGCCTTAATCTCAAGTCTGCTGTGCCTGTTTTCCAAATTGAGTTTTATAGCATGTTACTTTCTGTATGTGCTCCGTTGCATTGTTTATCCTTTCCGGGCTCTGGTTTAGGATTGTTATGGTGCTGTGCAGTGTAACGATGGCTTATGAAATGATGAGATTTCTGGTCATGACTCTAACCTCGTATTTGTACTCAGCACTGTCGTCAACTCTATACTTTGGAAACCATATCTCAGAAACTATTAGCAATTACACCTATTGCCTTTTTTCATCAGGGAGCTAATCTGTGGAGGGGACAGGGGAAGACATTTTTCCCTACCTGTTCACTCTCCCTTTCTCCTTCACCACCCTCTTACCCCCGAGCTAGTTACAGTAGTTCTCCAAGATGATGAATATCCTTGGGATACTCAGACCAGCATGTTCTTCTTGTTATGTCTCCTGAATGCACTTCAGGTTTTGTTTAGGGTTAAACAACTACCTAGGAATCTCATCCGGAGATCTGTCTTGAGGCGGGATAGTTGTGAGTGGCAGGGAGTGTGGGAGGATATGGGCAGGTTTCTAGAGCAGTGGTCACCTCCAGTGTTTTGGAAATTCACCCCTGAAAAACTGCAAAATTCAAAAAAAGCTGGTAGAATGCTTGAAAAAAAGGTGTCATGACTCTGGCATGTTCCAAAGTGACACAAATCACTGTAGCGTGCTGGGGTCTGGCTTGTGCCTATCAAGCTGCAATTGATGCTACTATCAACCTAGTGACAGACCCTGCAGCCGCTCCAGCTCCCGCAGCCGCTCCAGCTCCTGCAGCCGTTCCAGTTCCAGCTCCTGCAGCTGTCCCAGTTCCAGCTCCTGCAGCTGCTCCAGCTCCTGCAGCTGTTCCAGTTCCAGCTCCTGCAGCCATTCCAGTTCCAGCTCCCGCAGCCACTCCAGCTCCTGCAGCCGTTCCAGTTCCAGCTCCTGCAGCCACTCCAGCCCCTGCAGCCGCTCCAGCTCCTGCAGCCATTCCAGTTCCAGCTCCTGCAGCCACTCCAGCCCCTGCAGCCGCTCCAGCTCCTGCAGCTGCTCCAGCTCCTGTGGCTGGGTCAGAGAAACGAGCTGTAGCAGTGCAAGCTGCCCCTGTAGACAAGGTGAAAAAATGGTATATAGACTCAGGTCGTTTAGAACGCAGATAGTCTTCTGCTAGGTTTAGGTATAAAGAAGACGAGGCTGGGCCATCAAATGTGCAGGAGGATGAAGATGAAGATGAGGATGTCGAAAAATCAACAGTAACTACTCGAACCCTATACCAGCGTGAGCTACGAGATGTGCGTAAAGGTTTTGGTCGCTGTATAAGTGAGCAGCTTGTCACCTGGCTGCTCCGGTGCTGGGACACGGGAGCCAATTGCGTGGAACTAGAGGACAGGGAAGCCAGGCGGCTGGGATCCCTTGCTAGAGACGCAGGCATTGACAAAGCAATTGGAGATGGAGCATGATCTCACAGTCTCTGGAGGTGTCTCCTGTCAGCTGTGAAGGAAAGGTATCCCTTCAAGGAAGAACTTGTATGTCTACCACGCAAGTGGACCACCATGGAGAAGGGAATTCAGTACCTGAGGGAATTGGCCGTATGGGAAGTAATTTATAAGGACCTAGACAACGCACAAACATCCACAGATCCAGATGCAGTCTGGTGTACACCACCCATGTGGCGGAAGTTTGTACGGAGTGCACCATTATCATATGCCAGCTCACTGGCAATAATAGCCTGGAAAGAGGATGAGGAACCCACAGTGGATGAATTAGCTAAACAACTCCGACAGTACGAAGAAAGTCTTTCCTCTTCCCTACAGGCGTGCATCTCGGCTGTGGAGAAACTCTGAAGAGTTCCACCAACTTAAAGAGAATTTATCTTCCCCCCCAACCTGAACAAACCAGTGTCCACCAACTAAAAGAGAATACTTTGGAGAAACTTTCTGAAGAGGTCCACCAACTTAAAGAGAGTTTATTTTCTTCCCCACCTGTACAAACCAGTGTCTCAGCTATTAGGGGTAAACGTTCATCTGTGCAAGGAAAACAATATGGTGGGCACACACCCTGTGCCACCCTGTGGTTTTACCTACGTGACCATAGAGAGGACATGAGAAAATGGGATGGAAAATCTACTGCGACCCTAGAGGCACGGGTACGTGAGTTGCAAAAGAAAACAATTGGGAAAAAGGGGTTCTCTGAAAAGTTTGCTGCTCCAGCTTCCAGCAGGCAGTCCTTTAAACACAGAAACGAAGATTCTGACCAGGACTAGAGGGGCCCTGCCTCCAGCCAGGGGGAGGAAAGGGACAATCGAGTTTATTGGACTGTGTGGATTCGATGGCCTGGCACGTCAGATGCACAGAAGTATAAGGCTTTAGTAGACACCGGTGCACAACGTACTCTAATGCCATCAAGCTATAAAGGGCCAGAGTCCATCTGTATTTATGGTGTGACGGGGGGATCCCAGCAGTTAACTGTATTGGAGGCTGAAGTGAGTGTAACCAGAAATGAGTGGCAAAAGCACTGTATTGTGACTGGCCCGGATGCTCCATGCATCCTTGGCATAGACTATCTTAGAAGAGGATATTTCAAGGACCCAAAATAGTTCCGCTGGGCTTTTGGCATAGCTGCCTTAGAGACAGAGGACATTAAACAGTTGTCTACCTTGCCCGGTCTCTCAGAGGACCCTTCTGTTGTGGGGTTGCTGAGGGTTGAAGAACAGCAAGTGCCGATCGCTACCACAACTGTGCACCGGTGGCAATATCGCACCAACCGAGACTCCCTGATTCCCATCCATAAGCTAATTCATCAACTGGAGAGCCAAGGAGTGATCAGCAAGACTCATTCACCTTTTAATAGTCCCATATGGCCAGTGCGAAAGTCTAATGGTGAGTGGAGACTAACAGTGGACTATCGTGGCCTGAACGAAGTCACGCCACCACTGAGTGCTGCAGTGCCGGACATGCTAGAACTCCAGTATGAACTGGAATCAAAGGCAGCCAAGTGGTATGCCACAATTGGTATTGCTAATGTATTTTTCTCCATCCTTCTAGCAGCAGAGTGCAGGCCACAGTTTGCTTTCACTTGGAGGGGAGTCCAATATACTTGGAATCGGCTGCCCCAGGGGTGGAAACATAGCCCTACCATTTGCCATGGTCTGATCCAGTCTGCACTGGAGCAGGGGGAAGCTCCTGAACACCTGCAGTACATCGATGACATCATTGTGTGGGGTGACACTGCAGAGGAAGTTTTCAAGAAAGGGAAGAAAATAGTCCAAATCCTTCTGAAGGCCGGTTTTGCCATAAAACAAAATAAAGGACCTGCACGAGAGATCCAGTTTTTAGGAATAAAATGGCAAGATGGACGTCGTCAAATCCCAATGGATGTGATCAACAAAATAACAGCTATGTCTCCACCAACTAGCAAAAAAGAAACACAAACTTTCCTAGATGTCGTGGGGTTTTGGAGAATGCATATTCCAAATTACAGGCTGATTGTAAACCCACTCTACCAAGTAACCCGTAAAAAGAATGCTTTTGAATGGGGCCCTGAGCAACGACAAGCCTTTGAACAAATTAAGCACAAAATAGTTCATGCAGTAGCCCTTGGGCCAGTCCAAACAGGACCAGATGTAAAGAATGTGCTCTACACCACAGCCAGGGAGAATGGTCTCACCGGGAGCCTCTGGCAGAAAGAACCTGGGGAAACTCGAGGTCGACCCCTGGGGTTTTGGAGTCGGGGATACAGAGGATCTGAGGCCCGCTATACTCCAACCGAAAAGGAGATATTGGCAGCATATGAAGGAGTTCGATCTGCTTCGGAAGTGGTCGGTACTGAAGCGCAGCTCCTTCTGGCACCCCAACTGCCAGTACTAGGCTGGATGTTCAAAGGAAGGGTCCCCCCTATACATCATGCAACTGATGCTACATGGAGCAAGTGGGTTGCACTGATTACTCAGCAGCCTCGAATAGGAAACCCCAGTCACCCAGGAATCTTGGAAGTGATTATGGACTGGCCAGAAGACAAATACTTTGGGATATCATCAGAGGAGGAGGTGGTCTGTGTTGAAGAAGCCCCCCTGTACAACAAGCTACCAGAAAATGAGAAGAAATATGCCCTGTTCACTGATGGGTCCTGTTGTATTGTGGGAAAGCATTGGAGATGGAAAGCTGCTGTATGGAGTCCTACACGACGAGTTGCAGAAGCTGCTAAGGGAGAAGGTGAATCGAGTCAGTTTGCAGAAGTGAAAGCCATTCAGCTGGTTTTAGATATTGCTGAACGAGAAAAGTGGCCAGTTCTCTATCTCTATCCTGATTCATGGATGGTAGCAAATGCCCTGTGGGGGTGGTTACAGCAATGGAAGCAGAACAACTGGGAGCGCAGGGGCAAACCCATCTGGGCTGCGGCATTGTGGCAAGATACTGCTGCCCGGGTAGAGAACCTGGTTGTAAAGGTATGCCATGTAGATGCTCATGTGCCCAAGAATCGGGCTACTGAAGAACATCAAAACAACCAGCAGGTGGATCAGGCTGCTAAGATTGAAGTGGCTCGGGTGGACCTGGACTGGCAACATAAAAGTGAATTATTTATAGCCCGACGGGCCCATGACACCTCAGGCCATCAACATACAGATGCAAAATACAGATGGGCTCGTGATCGAGGGGTGGACCTGACCATGGACACTATAGCACAGGTTACTCATGATTGTGAAACATGTGCTGCAATCAAGCAAGCCAAACGGTCAAAGCCTTTTTGGTATGGAGGACGATGGCTGAAATATAAATAATATCTTCATGTGAAGTTTTAGTTTTGGCCAATTAGTATGGTCTGATTAAAAGTTAATTAGTACAAAGAAATAATTCTAAATAATTAAAGTCAGACAGATGTTAAACTAAGAAGAGGAAGAGGCAGAGGCAGAGGCAGAGGAAGAGGCAGAGGAAGAGGCAGAGGAAGAGGAAGAGGAAGAGGAAGAGGAAGAGGAAGAGGAAGAGGAAGAGGAAGAGGAAGAGGAAGAGGAAGAGGAAGAGGAAGAGGAAGAGGAAGAGGAAGAGGAAGAGGAAGAGGAAGAGGAAGAGGAAGAGAGGGAGAAGGAGGAGAAGGAGAAGGAGAAGGAGAAGGAGAAGGAGAAGGAGAAGGAGAAGGAGAAGGAGAAGGAGAAGGAGAAGGAGAAGGAGAAGGAGAAGGAGAAGGAGAAGGAGAAGGAGAAGGAGAAGGAGAAGGAGAAGGAGAAGGAGAAGGAGAAGGAGAAGGAGAAGGAGAAGGAGAAGGAGAAGGAGAAGGAGGAGAAAGTGTAAAGCAGGAACAAATGTAGCCACTTAGAACAAAATCAGAATGTTGAGAACCAAATTAATCAAGACACCGAAGGACATGAGGAGAAGAAATTATTTAATTGCCTGTACACCACTGCTTTGAGCCAGGATAATAAACACAGTGAATTGGAATTGCTCATTTATGAGCATAAATTTGACCTAGCTGGTATTATTGAAGCCTCGTGGGAAGAGTTACATGACTAGAATTTTAAAATCAGTGGATATAGCCTTTTTAAAAAACATACTGTGGACAAAGGAGAAAAAAGAATGACACCCTAGTTTAAAAAAAAATAAATAAATAAAAATGGGGGGGGGATTCTAAATGACTAGTAGTTTTGAATTAATTAATGATCTAATATTTACAGAAAAATAAAATAAAATAAAATAAATCAGTGCCTACGGGTGTCACCAAACCACCTTATAATGTAGGATGCTTACACTTTTAGATATCACATTAATGAACTTCAAACCATGTCACAAGCCATGTCAGCTAATAATTTAGGCTCCCAGAAAGACAACTGTAGAAGATGCCTTAATCTTATATTTAAACAATTGCTTTAGGACAAAATGAATAAATTTATCTTTCCTCTTGAACAATGGAGATAGTTTGTACTAGATATAATTCTGGAAAAAGGAATATGATAGCACTTGGGTTAATTTAAGATTTTGATATTATTGAAATATTATAAAGTCCTAGCTGTCATGAAATTAAATCTAGGGAGTCTTAGTACTCAAAGTAAAGGAAGGATTTTTCAAATATGTTATGAGCTAAAGGAACAGTGGCATTGACTGAGCTGAAAATGTCAGAAATTTGTGATAATAAAAAATAACAAAAATCAGTAATGATTTCTGTCTTGCAATTGTGAAAAAGACAAAAGTGGTTTTCAGATTGCTAGGTGATGATACTAAAATACTTTGTATTGCAATAGCAGTTATGGGGAAACTAAAGGAGGAGATCCCCCAAATCCCAGTAATTATGTTCAAGAGTTTCATAGGAGCTGGGTGTAGTTTTCTTCAGAATGTAATGGATAACAGGGACTCTTGTGGCACAGAAAAATCCTCGAAGATCAAGAAAAAATCAAAGTACAGAAACATTTAGAAAGGAAAATGAGATGACCCTGATAAATGTCCTTTTGTCAGTTTAAAGTTAACCTAAGGCAAACAATAAAATGGCTAATATGAGACTTAATTAACACAGAATTAAAGGAAGGTAATATAACTAAAATCAGACAAAACTGCTTTATAAAAATAGACGTTGTCTACAGTAATTTCATGCCTTTTTGTAACATACTCCTGAAAAGTGATGGTGCCAATTCTGATGATTTAATATTTAAACTTCTAGAGATTTGATCTGATATCAGAATCATTTTTGTTAAGAAATGAGAGCACTACAAAGTCAATATATTATCTTCAAAATATGTTAGGTCTCAAACTGCAGTAAAATCAAGGGATGTCCCTGGGGGCCGGGGGAGGGGCGGGGTGTGAAACCTTCCGTTTTTAAGCAGAACATTATCCCTGGTTATATTCTCTTAGCAGGGAGCATTAAATGAAGAGCCAAAACTTTTGCAGCACTCTTGGCAGGTGAACAGCACATACACACAAATCTATACATACATCTACACATATACATATATATATACATACATATATATACAAATATACATTATGAAATATATAGATATGTATCTAGAAATGAAGAACATAAGTTATTCTTAAAGATAAAGGAAACTCAACATTGAGAATAAGCGATACTGAAAACAATTTTATCATATGGTCAAAAGGATTAGTATGAACACAATATACAGAAGGCAAAATAGACAAAGCTGATTGCAATATTTCTTTATTTAACACAAGTATAGCTCTGATTTTCCAACAGTATGTTCATTTCTTATGTCTCCAAAGCAATAAGAAGATCTGCAAATTGGAAATAATGCAGAGAAGATCCACAAAATTTAGTGAAATATTGCTTTTATTGGTAGACTAAAGGAGCCTGATCTAGTTAGATAAACAGGAAAAGGTTAAGGTATGATTTGGCCTAAGATAGTCATTGAGTTTTGATCTGCACTTCCAACAGTTATCAAAGTGTAAGACTACTTGCTTTATCATAGAGGTGTCTCAAGTGGTGACTCACTAGGCTCCAAGACAGCTGCAATGAATCACGCTCTGGAGGTGCCCGGTTCTGACTGCACTGACTACAAAGGGAGCTGAGCCAATTAACTTTGGCTAAGCCAACACTTAAAGTTAACTTAAATGAATCCTACTTTTTAAAGTTTGTTCTTACAGTGAGCAGAAGTTTGGTAATAGGGGACCTTCTGTTTAGTCGTTAGATGTATGAAGACTAGTTATTGAATGCTGGATTTTTCTTTATTTTTATTTTTTTTTTCCCACCTACCTGGTATCTTAACCATTCTTGATAAGTATACTAGTGGGGGAAACTGAGGTTGTTACACCTAGAATTATATCATGTTGGTACTTGAAGTTAGATCACATCACTCTAAGCTATTTAGACTAGAATGTGGTGGGAGTTTGGTATTGTTAGGTTGTTTTTGTTGTTGTTTTGTTGTGTAAAAGCAGTCTTTCACCTTTTAACTAATTTATTGCACATTGATATGCATGTTCCCTCTCTAAGATCTTCTAATTGAAAACAGGAAGATTTCTCTTCATTTCTCTTACCTTAAATAAATCAGCTAATTTAAATGAGTATTGATTTAGTTAATTTCTATGGTTTGTATTATTCAGTAAGTCTTACTACAATGGTCCCACCTGACTTCAGATCTCATTATGAGACTGTTTCTCTAGGTGGCATATTCCAGCCAGTAGAACATGACACAAAAATGCTTAATCCCATGGTGAACAGATCCGTTATGTCCACAAAGCTCAATGTCAGTGGTCTATCAGCCTTAGTTCAGATAACGACTATCCATATTAGTCCAAGTACTTGTGATTCTTCACAGCACTCATTAGCTGAGATCTCACTTTAAGATAATCTTCCCTTGTGTCACCCTGTTTTATCCTACGAATTATAATAACAAACCCTTTAGAAACCTGTAGGTAAGTACAGCAGAAATTTAAGGTCAATCTAGAAGCCTTCACAGTTTTTCTCTTCTGACCTACTACATTTCCCTTCCATACCAAGGGATGCTATGCACTACAATAAGTAGAAGATCTCTCCAAGGAGTAAGAAGAAAAGATGTGTTGTCTTTTGTTGTCTGCATGGTACTCACAAACCTCTCATGATGACCTTCTTTGTCCTTTATTTGGACCATGCAACAAATTGACTTTTTAAACTCTTCAGGTTCAGTCCAAAAAAATGGTATTAAACTATTTTCACTATTTATATGTTCCTCTGTAAGAACTGTCTTCTCTACAATTTAAACATATTTATCATATGTGAGATGTGGTCAAAATGTCACTTGTGCAAACTGGTAACTGGTGTTCAAAGCACTGATTCTAACAAAACAAAACAAAACAAAACAAAAAAAAAAAAAAAAAGGAGAGAGAGAATATTTCCTTTCAAGTGTCATAACATCTGCCTCTCACTCCCTGTCTATGGTTCTGTCACTTAGATTCCTGGATGTCTTACATGGAATTAATTCAAATGACACGCATCTTTTTTGGTAACTAATAAGAACAACAACAACAAAAATGTATACTAATTGTCTTCCCTCATGACATTTGCAGGATCTGAATTATCTCTCTAACTTCTACACTTTCTGTCAAATTTGATTGAAATTGGCCAGAGGGTTAACTGATATTGAGGAGACATGGACGAACTCAGTATAACAGATAGTGTGACCATGTAGTCTTAGTGACTGAGGAAAGAATCAAGGCAGGCATTCATCTGACACAGCATGAGGAAAAACATCAGAATAAAAACAAAACTAATTAGCTATTCATCAAAGGTTCACAGTATATTGCGTTATTTTTACTCTTCTGGAGTCCATTCCAAAATTAGTGCAAGTCTACAGGAACTTTCCAAAAACTTAAAAGCTGTTAGAAGAAAGCTCATAACAAAAGGCAGTGAAGGGCATGGAAATTCAAAATGCAAATTATAAAGATGTTAACTCACTGCAATTGCTGGGTAAGTACTCTGGGTAAAACTGCATGTTCTTATTCTTCCTCCTGTGGATCTTTTGCCCTGGAGCTAACAACATGTCGAATCACCATACAATAGTTTCTGATAGTGACCCAAAAATGACGCAACAGCATAACACAGTGTAAGGATAAATTAGCATGTGGCTCTATTCAGTGATGAAGTGGCACTCCAGTTCTCCAAGGTTGAGAGCCACTGCTGTAGATATTCTCTTTCTAACACAAGAGACACTTTCAAGTTTCACCTGCCGGAATGTTTTCTTAGAATTACTCAAGACCTCACTTGCAAAAACATCTGTCAAAAGTATTGCTTCAGGGTCCTAGCACCTGAAAGTCATTGATTAGGAACAAACAAAGAAACAACAACAACAACAAAACAGCTCTCAGTGGTTAATTTTCTATTACGGGAGCTATGAAGAGAAGAAAATGGTATATTGAGGGGAGAGAGGGTAGGAAGCTACAGTGGGGAAGAACATATAGATGGTGAAAAGATTGATTTATAGGGTTTCCCTTTTTATACAAATCATTCAATACCATGAAGATATTGAAGAGGAAATAGAGTTTTTTGTTATTAGCTGCCAAAGAAATTTTAGATAACTAATTTGATCATAATGTCTTAAAAGTCTGATATTGAATTAGAAAAGCTATACACATACTTTTGAAGTACTGATTTTTAAGTATGTGAGGTTTAACTAGAAATGCCCTTCTGAATTAGAAATAACTAGTCACCTTCCTTTGTGAGACAGTACTGCTCACTCCACAGAGAGGCACAGCTGCAACTGTACTGCATTAGGGACTTCCAGTTTAATAGCACTGTCTTCCTTAATAAAGTTCAAGTACCTGTCCTTGACGGCTGCTGTTCACACGCTTTTTGAGTGTATGACCAGAACATACTCAGAAGACTTAAACGTAAACTCACATATGCTTCTGTAGCAAAGCTGTAGCAGCTTTGGCCTTCAAATTCACTGCTTTCTATTGCACACCTATGGCTGCTCAGACCACCATCCTGTGAGCCAGGACACTATTGCTGCTTTAAAGTCTAGTGTCTGCTCTTCTGTTACTTTGTAGGTAAATATTCTTCAGTTTAGCAGAATACTGCTGATACCATATGCAGGAGTAATAAGCTTAGGTGAGGTAGCTTATGGCTCAATTATTGTGTGCATCTAGGGGGGAGGTATGTATCTGACTATCTCCCCCAGTAATCATTAGGAATTTATTTTTTTTTTCTTGTGGTCTCTTTCTAAACAGGTAAATATGTATAATTGCACTGTTAAGAATTTCTGTTTCCCTCTGCTGTCTCCCTGGTCCCGTCCAATTCTTTCTGAAATTATTGCTCAGCTTGAACCCCAGGTGACAAAACAGCGTCAAATATAAACTGGCTTATATGCAAGTATACAATGAAATGACACTTAAAAAAAAAAAAAAGTCCACTAAATGGAAAGCCTAATTTGTTTTTGTTTTGTTCTGTTTACTTCAAGACAAATCGCATTATTATTGCAACAGTTATTTTTGTCTCTGTCCCTGGAAAGGTGTTGGAACAGCTCGTTCTGGATGTCATCGCCAAGCAATCGGAAGAGAAGAATGTTATGAGGAGTAGTCAGCATGGATTCACCAAGGGGAAGTCATGCTCGACCAACCTCGTTGCCTTCTATGATGGCATCACCAGCTGGGTAGACGGGGGGAGAGCAGTGGATGTCATCTACCTTGACTTTAGCAAGGCTTTCAATACTGTCTCCCATGACATCCTGCTAGCAAAGCTGAGAAAGTGTGGGATAGAGGAGTGGACAGTTAGGTGGGTTGAGAACTGGCTGACTGGCCGAGCTCAGAGGGTGGTGATCGGCGGTGCAGAGTCTGGCTGGAGACCTGTGACTAGCAGCATTCCCCAGGGCTCGGTGCTGAGTCTGGTCTTGTTCAACATCTTCATCGATGACCTTGATGAGGGAATAGTGTCCACCCTCAGCAAGTACGCCGATGATACAAAGCTGGGAGGAGTGGCTGACATGCCAGAAGGCTGTGCTGCCATTCAGCGAGACCTGGACCGGCTGGAGAGATGGGCAGGAAGAAACCAAATGAGGTTTAATAAGAGCAAGTGTAGAGTCCTGCACCTGGGAAGGAACAACCGGAAGTATCAGTACAGGCTGGGGGACGACCTGCTAGAGAGGAGCTCTGAGGAGAAGGATCTGGGGGTCCTGGTGGACGATAGGTTGACCATGAGCCAGCAGTGTGCCCTGGTGGCCAAGAAGGCCAACGGGATCCTGGTGTGCATTAAAAGGAGCGTGGCCAGCAGGTCAAGGGAGGTGATCCTCCCCCTCTACTCTGCCCTGGTCAGGCCTCACCTGGAGTACTGTGTCCAGTTCTGGGCTCCCCGCTACAAAAAAGACAGGGATCTCCTGGAAAGAGTCCAGCGGAAGGCCACAAAGATGATACAGGGCCTGGAGCATTTTCCCTATGAAGAAAGGCTGAGAGACCTGGGTCTGTTCAGCCTGGAGAAAAAACTGAGGGGGGATCTCATCAGTATGTATAAATGCCTGAAGTGTGGGAGACAGAGGGATTTGGCCAACCTTTTTTCTGTGGTTTGTGGGGACAGGACAAGGGGTAATGGCCACAAGATAGAGCACAGGAAGTTCCGCACCAACATGCGAAAGAACTTCTTCACAGTGAGGGTGACGGAGCACTGGAACAGGCTGCCCAGGGAGGTTGTGGAGTCTCCTTCTCTGGAGATATTCAAGGCCCATCTGGACGCCTACCTGGGCAGCCTGCTCTAAGGAAACTGCTTTGGCAGTGGGGTTGGACCCGATGATCTTTCGAGGTCCCTTCCAACCCCTTCAATTCTGTGATTCTGTGATTTTTAAAGGACATCTTGCATTTTTACTCCAAATTTCCCTCAATATCTCAAACTGTAATTAGCGCTAATCAAACTCTGCTCCTGGTAAAATAACATAGCAAACTTCCATTACCCTTCCAGCCAGAAAGGGTTTTTGCTTGCCATCTTCTTTATACTAATGTTTTCAGCCTTGTAAATGGAATGAAATCCACAAAAAAAAAAAAAAAAAAAAAAAAAAAGTAGAAATCTGAAGAGAACACTTCTGGAAATTAAAGGTGGTTGAAAACATTTCCATACATGTAGGGGCATGTCTCCATGGGTGGAGCCCCTATGCAAACCCATCCTGGGGTTTTGGGGGTGATCTTGGAGGTCTTTTCCAACCTTAAGGATTCTGTGATTATGGGTACAAAAATTGTGAAATTGCATTAACACAGTGAGGTAACCAAGGTAAGATGTGCTTTTCCTGAGTACCAGACTATAGCAGTGAGGTTCTTTTGGGCAAGATTTAGCTGAGAACCGGTCAGCTATGATAATTACCAGTGCCTACACAAGTCTTCCTGCAGCAAGACATGTAGAGATGGCCTTTGTGGTTGTTGTTTTCACAAGAATATGCAGAAGGGGAAGCAGAGTGGGAGGCACTGCACTCTTCTCTCTGGTGGCCAGTGATGTCACCCAATGGAACAGCATGAAGCTGCATCAGGGGAGGTTCCGATTGCACATAGGAAAAGGTTTTTCACCAAGAGGGTGGTCAGGCATTGTAACAAGCTCCCCAGGAAGTAGTCATGGCACCAAACCTACCAGAGTTCAAGGAGTGTTTGGAAAATGCTCTCAGACATATGGGTTAATTTTTAGGTAGTCCTGTGAGGAGAGAGGAGTGGGACTCAATGATCTTTGTGGGTCCCTTCTGATCCAGGATATTCTATGATTCTATGAATACTAAGGCAAAATAACAATGTGTGTGAAGCTAAAACACATAAATAATATTAAAGAGTTGCTTGGCTTTGAAAATACACTTCAATTCATACGAAGCCTCCATTCCCAGTGGCATCTTACCCTGTTAATAGAGACTTCTTTTAGAAAAGTGGCACCTTCTAAACTTGTTTCCATGTCTGCCTGGCAGTTTAGTTCAACACAAATTGCAGCAATTGTTAAGGCCATTAAAATGTCTGATGATCATCACAGCTTTGAGTGCTGAATCTTAGTTTGAATCCTTCTATTTTCTTTAATCTCCCTTATAGCCTTTTGATTTCTAGGAAATGCCATTGATTTAAAACTAAATAAAGCAAGTGGAAAAGTTAAAGTACCCTTGCATAATGATAGAATTAGGTTCTTATTTTAAATTTACAAACAACATAGAGCAAATTTACGTTAGAAAATAAGAAAATATCTCTTTGGGCAGCTCCAAGAATAGTGCTGCAAACTTATCTGAATGATTTTCTCTAAGGCAGGAATACACAGTCCTTGTTTCTAATCCAATTTGCAAATTCCCATGTTCCAAAGTGCTTGAAAAATACCTTAAGGACACAATAAATCATTTTTCCCTTCTATTTTTCTCCAATATAAATATTATCCTTTCTGAGATCAAATATTCACTGCTGTAGAATCCTGAAAATCAAAATCCATGTTGCCACCTTTGTGTGCTTTTGTAAATCCCAACTTAAAAATCTACCTTTTCTGTGATGCCTACAAATCATTGCCATCTAGTACTGTTTAGAGATCAATAGAGCTGTGGCATTTTAAGGAGTTATTGTTTGTCAGCTGAGCATAGTAACTGTTCACATAGTCTTAGCCTACTCCAAATAAAAAGTGAGTTAATGCAACTTTCTTAGCTGAAATGAAAATTAAGCAACAATACCTAGCAATTGGAGTGAAAAAAAAAAAAAAAAAAAAAAAAAAGGAATACAAATCTTAGGAATCTTAGGTACTTACCAGAAATAACCATGACAGTTTACATTTGGCAACCAAAGCTGCTGGTATATATATATATTGGATTCTGAAATCTGCTGCTCTTTATGACTACTTAGAGAATCATAGAATTTAAATTAAGCTAATCCTTTTTCTTATATTTTTTCTCTCTCTGGACTTCATTTGATGCTTTATTTACTTGTCTGATATTATTGAAATCTTAATTTAAAGATTTTAAAAGAGCAAAAGAGCAAAGTTTGTTTTTTTGTGTGTTTGCTGCTTTGTTTGATGTTCCATATGTATCAAATCATGAGCAAGATAAAGAAATTTCCTAGTGATACACAATTTAGACAGAATGCCAAAGCAGAAAAGTCATGATTTACCATCCAAAAAGAAAGAGATGTTCTCAGAAACTGAAGTAATAGAAACAACAACAGATCAAAGATTGCATGCTGAAGGATTAAGAAAATGTAACTTTAAAAAAGATGGGAATTTATTTATTTGGTAAAGTCCAAAGGAAGAGAAAGACTTGCTTGTCTTATTTGATTACAGCTTGACATTAAAGTATCCACATGGCTATGGAAAAAGTAAATGCAGTCCTAATAGATGTGAAATAGGTGTCTGTAGCAGTGGTAAAGAAGAGCTAATGCTGTTATACAAGTCATTTACGTTATCTCTTCTAGAATATTGAATACTGTCCTGATGACTTTTACTCAAGGAAAGACTTCAGTGTTGAAAGAGGAGGTTCACTAAAGTGATGGAAACCCTATTTAAAAAATAAGAGAAAATTTTAAGGTCAGAAAGAAAATCTCTGGAGGAACGGGTATCAGTAAATGCTCTGTATTTCTACTTCTAGTTTATGGAATTAAAAATTAACATATTAATATCATCCTGGACATTTGCCCTCAAGGAAGTACTTCAGCTCACAAAAGATGCTCAGATCTATGGAAGTATGCTTTGATAAAGTCTACAAGACTGATGGTTCTCCAGCAGATGTTCTCCAAAGATACTTCTCCTTTAATCTGAATTCTGGTTTCTGTTCCAAAATACCATCCAGCATGACAGAATGTTGTTAAGCAGCAATAATAATAATCTTTCAGAAAACTTAGCTTATTCACTAGGTGGGTAAAGGAGTGCACACATAAACTAGAAGTCATTCCACGGAAAACAATTCCATCAGTGCAAAGCCATTTTGAGGGCCTGTGAACTCTCTTTTTATGCAATATTTAAAACATGGACAACAGGGAATGTGATGAATCTGACACTATTGTATAAATCTAGAAGCCAGGGCCTTAATCATAAATGGCATTCTCTGTGCCTTTATCCAGCTGAAAACTTAATGCAAGGGAAAGTTCCAGAAGTACTCTCCTGAGGTGTGAGGCTGCTCTTTCCTGCAGCTGTGGCAGTGTTAATAGCCATGCAGCTAATCCCTTCTTGGATTCTGACAGCACAGCCCCTGCCTTCACATTCTCCTGTTTCTTCCTTTGTTTTTTGTTTAATTAATAATCATCAAAATGTGTCCAAACGGTTCTCCCTTCTCTTTGCCACTCTTTTTCAACACCCACTCACTCTCTCAATAAGAGGGAGAGAAGAAAGACAGGGAGGGAAGGAGGGGGGAGATGGAAGAGATGCCAGCTTGAAATTAACAGAGACAATTGCAGTTGACATAATGATACCACATAATCCTAGCAATTAAGTCACAGAGCAGCACAGCAAGTTCATTCTTAATGCTCATGGCATTGCTTTCCTCTTCCCCTCCCTGCTTTCCACTGCACTTAGGAAACAAGGGATTACAGAAGGCACTGTTCTCTTTAAGGAGCCTGTTCTTAAAGACTTTAGCTGTCCTGGCTGTCACGTACGAATATGCAAGCTAGACGCAGCCATCCATCTATTCAGTCCATTGGCTGACAGTGGATGACTTTGCACAGGAGTGGCACTTGGATTTACCCTTGGGGGGGAGGGCTGAGGCTGAGGCTGCTCACAGCTGTGCCATCTGTTCCAATAATACCATATTACTCTCTAAACTCAGTAATGAAGGCTCTTGAGCAATCTTTCATCAGAATGACTTCATGGCATTAAAAATGCATTTCAATACATAGCTTGTTTAAATATTTAACCCTCTTTGGCTTTGAGGGATTGATTCAGATCTGCAGTGTTTATATGTGTAGGAAACATTGATTTTCATATGTAGGCCTGCATTAATTCATGAAGACATGAGCATGCACAGAGAAAGGGTGAACAGTGACAAATGGACTCTCAAACTTTGGACTATGAGTGGGGACAATTGGTGTTCTGGCTTTGATTTTCCTCCGTGTGAACTTTTCCTTCAGAAGAGATCTAGGTTGGACTAAACGAGTCAAGCACACCATAGACGGGGATCCAATTAGCTGTAATGGGCCTTGTATCATTCTCATTTACTTGCCTCCCTCTTCTTTCATTCACTGTCTCTCCCTTGTCCTCATTTTCAACCTACCTGGCATTGTCAATTCAAATAGTGTAGTCTTATTAATACATTATATATATATATTTAAAGTGCTTTCCAAAGGTTTTTGGTTGTTTGTTGGTTTTTTTTTTTTTTTTTTTTTTTGGTGGCAATTTACTTTTAGGTTTCTGACATATCTAGCCAGCGGAAGTGTGTGCTCTTCTAAAACTGTCAGGCCTTATTATGGCATGCAGGACCTGATGCATACAGGGCTGTCAGCCCTGCTATTGCAGTGGAATGATCTGATGCTGTGTGCAATGCTAAGGCTTCCCCCACTTTTTGATAAGTTGAGGATAAGAGCTCCTTGGAACTGTCCATGGCCAGCAGTGACTATGAATGGCATATTACTCTAATTATACCTTTAGCTCTTTGACAAATAAGTTTTGGAAAGATAAAGTACTGATATTTGTACTGAACACCCTAGTAAAGACATATTGGGAATATGAGTTGTGACAAAGATGTGATGTGATGTTGTTCTCTGAGATAAGCTTTAATAAAACAGATATTATCAGCATTAATGAAGAGAAAGATGGTCAGAATTATGGAAGATATGAAAGCCTTATAGATCATTAGACTAAACATGAGGTACCCCAAATCATTTTACTTAAATATGATCATGAGTGCCAATGTTCATTTATCACTTCAAGGTATCTTGCATTCCAGTAGTGGTACATTTATCATCTTTTAGGAATCTGAATAAGCTATTGGTTCCCAGAATTTGTGGGTATATTAACTTGAGTTTGTGTGCCAAGTATATACAAATACACTCTGAATGATCTCAGAGACAAAAACTTGAGTTTTATGTACACTGGTTTTGCAAAACATGAGCCAGCTCCAGAAAAAATGTCATGGAGCCATGTTTAATACGACTTAAAGTCCAAACTAATCTCTGGAGGTCACTTAAGAAGAGTTTGCACTGGTCTGCAGAAGCCTACCTAAAGGGTTTAGAGAGGTAGATATTTTTCTGCGTTAGATGTGTTGTTGTCTTGTAACAGCCAAAACAGTTAGACAAAGTGATGGTGTAGATTTGTTTTCATTGTTGACCCTGGCAATGTAATCAAATGTTTCCCTCCCATAACATGCAACTTGGAATATTATCTTCAGAGGTACATGTGTTAGTAATCAAAGCCATTGTGAATGGTGATTTTCTTCCTCTGCCTCTTCCTCTGAAACATAAGTAATAAAAAGCATCAAAAAGGTATGAATCATTGGTCAAGCAGCTCAAATTGGGGAGTAAAAGAGAGATGACAAATTATGAAATGCAATATCTTACAGTTATTGCATGGCTGTGTTTCTGACAGAAATGATGGGCTTTCTATTTAATGAAATGTATTTATCTGTTAACAAATAGAATTAAGTCCGTTTTTTCCTAAATCTATATATTTCCTCCTCTATGCTCACATCCCCCCCCACCACCACCACATATATGCATACAAATACAAACACGTATGCACTCAGACACAAGTAAGAAATATAGATAAATATGTGTCAATATATAAACTACATATAGATTTATATGTATTTGTAAAATATTAAGTACATAATTTATTTATGTATAAATGAAAATATATTTCTATCTATAATCTAAATGTATCTTATATGTCTTCATGAAGTGGCTACCACAATTGCCCTACATCAGCGAGTGTCTGTTGACACCCATTAAATGTTGTTCAGTGTGACACACAGTACAGACGCAAGCTGCAAAGGGTTAAGAGGTATTTGTGAAAGGCAGGTCACTGCATAATTTGGTGGGCCAGCACTGATTTTTAAAAGATGTTAAGTCAGAATCTGAAGGAGGTATCAGGATTATCTGACATGATGGCTTTTTTTTTTTTTAGACTGTTACATATGTATCTGCAATTATTAAGTGTTAGGAAATTTCTTGCAATAATTGCATTTTAATTTCACTTTTGTTCATGTGTAGTTTTTTTTTTCTTTCTCTACTTTTACTCATCCAGTCCATATGTTGTACAAGTGCTAATAATAATAATAATTCAACTTAATAACATCAATCCTTGCAGAGCATCCAAGCCCATCCACTCCTCAAGGGCACCTAACACTTCACATCCTCAACTTGCATCTTCTTTATCACACTTGAGCCACCATCATAATAAACTACATCTTCTTCAGGGTTTTTCAGGGAGGGCAAGTCCAACATTATGGAAATGAACTGAGAAAAACACAACCTTTAAATATGTTTCTTGATATTACAATTTCTTACCCTTTTTGCTATGGGGACTGAAAGAGGTGTTCTATTCTCTTCAGTCAGGCTTTTAGAATCCCAATTTTACTGTCATCCTGTTATCAAATATAGAGCTAGTAAAATGTCTTTTCTTTCTGGAGCTAGGGAAATTCTTTGAAATCATCTCGCTTTGCTTAAATTTCTGATACAAGTCAAAACGAGTTTAGTCAAAGGTGTTGCTTATAAAATGGCTATAGTGATTTAAAGTTAAAGAAGATGCTGAGGGATCTTGCTTGTTTGTTTCTTCTTGTACGCTTAAGATTTGACTGCATGTAAGAGAAACTCACATGCAGAAACAATCTGTGTTTGTCCATGTAAAAGATCTCCTAAAGGAATTAATTTTTGTCCCAAGCGTTACACTTTTTCCAGTCCATTCAACAAAAACTTTCAGGAACTTTATTATTCTAGGCAGTACATGAAGAAGACTGGAGAAGAACTAAACAGAAGAGATCTTGACTTGTTCTGAATTTTCAGACTTTTTTTTTTTTTTTGGCTGATATATGAAATAAGATCGTTCTATAAAGTTAATTACAAAGCAGCCTGATGTTAGTAGCAATTTGAACAGCCTTAATTTTAACCTACAAGGGCAGGCTACCTGAAAAGAAATATTTGCTCTCCCACTATCTCTAGCCTATCTTCTCCACTAAGAAACATAAAGAGTCAAAGGCTCTAGTGTATTTCAAAAACTTTTGTCTGAAGATTTTTATTCTTTAGGGCCAGTTGGGATACTAGGATATGGAAACAGACTCAAATAGTGTTGTACCACCATTAAAATCATCTGCTGCAACATGCATGCACCCTTTCTGGGAACAGTAAGTGTGTAATCCCATGATATTTAGCCCATACAATGATGTTAGGAAAAAAAGGGTCTGAGAGAAATGAAATCTGTTGGAGTAGCAGCAGCTACAGATTTTGAGGATATGAATTGCTACCTCTAAATGCAAATATAATTTTATAATTTTGGAAATACACAGTCAGAAATATTGATCTAACTGAAGTGTTTGAAAGTTAGATGTGTAAGTCTGACCAGCAGTCTAAGCTCCTGTTATATCCAATGGAGAGAAAACTGCATTTCTCAAAGGAAATGGTAGCTGGAGGCACATGAAAACTGTGATCCACCTTTTTCATAGAATAAACCAAAGTTATGAAAGTTCTCATTGTAAGAGAATGACTTGTCCAAAAGTCTTGCCTTGAATTAATGACATAATAAAACCTAGGTTCCTTGAATTCTACATCTGTATCATAGTCATTAGGGCAGGCAGCCTAATCACTGCTTAGTAGAAAAGAACACATTACCAAACAGTCTCGCACAGACAAATCTGTTGTTCAGCTAAATTATTAAGATATGTTCAAGACTAAGGATCTGGAGCAGAAAATTCAAATAAAATTCATAAGAGCCATTTTGCTTGCCTGAATGAGCTCAAGGTTCTGCTATACGTAGTTGGTTTAATCAGGCGGAAGGTACCTGCAGTGTCATTAATTGTATATATTTGGATATGTCTCACCTGCAAAATTTCTGTGTATCAACCACTTCATAATAGATACGCATTTAGGCACTCTATCAAAGAGATGTTTGGGTTTCCTGGTTGTTTGTTTTAATGGTATATATCACTAGGAACATATATCTAGGAACATGTAAGATGGGAAGGGAATTTTATCACAGGATCCCATTCCCTGTTGTTATGGGAAGCTAAGTTATGTATAATGTCATTAACAAAACTGGTCACAGTTATTCTTATAACAAAAGACAGAAAGCAAAGTACAGCTACAAAATCTCAGATTACCTAGGTAATCTGCACTCACTGTGCCTGCTGCAGGACTTTTTCAGAATAGCAGTTCACTGATATTTAGCAATTTTTTTTAACTTCCAGCAGAAGTATTTTTGGTTAGTCAGTTTTATTAAATGTCTTTGTTTAACAGGACATTAGTAAAGCTGAGTAAACAATTATGAGTGTTTATTTCTTTAATGGGGAACATTTTTTTTTTCCTTTCTGCCTTCAATTTGCTAATCTAAATGAGTCAAATTAATTTCTTAAAAATAAGTTCTCACTTTCCTATGTCATTTCTGGGGATTCTCAGCAACTTAATCAGATTTGATATTTACCTTCTTTGCACAAGTGTGGCCACATTTGTGAGTAGCTGTCCAAAATCCCGTGTGACTTACATTAGTACTTTCTTAATTTATTTCACTTTTGAGGTTACAGAAGTGTAAACTCAGCCTCTCTCCTTCTCTTTTCAGGGTGATTGCCCACCATTCTTTTGGGATCTTCTCAACACCTGGATGGATGCAGCCTTACATTATAACAGTCCTTCTCTCTCCCCTAAAAGAAGCCTATTAAAAATAAATAAATAAATAAAAACAAAACAAAACAACAACAACAACAAAAAACAGATGTCAGATGTAAGTTTATTAGGAGGCTGGGTTAAGTTTTTTTTTTGAATGGGAAAGAGGGATATTAAGGAGTTTCAGTAAGAGGTTCTGGGGATTTCAGAACATAAACTGAGGGCTAGAGAAAGAGGTCTGAATGGAAAGGTAACTCTTTCAGCATTGATGGAGACAGAACAACGTTCTTGAGTTAACCTAAAATATCTTGCCTATTAGCACCATAGTTTTCACTTCTTTCTTCAGTTTAACCATTTGCAGACTTATTTGAGTGGAGCCAATATCTTCCTGCCTTATAATCATGAGCTCTTTTTTTGGCTGGAGCTAAAGGATATTAAAAACAAAATCCCATAAAACATGGGTAAGTTTTAATTTGCTTATTAGAAACTAAGGCACAGAAATCTCACAGGAGGATGAAGTAGGAAGGAAAAGGGATACAGCAAGCCTTTTAAGTTTCCTTATGCCTTAGACAAGCTTGAAATTTTGACAGGCCTCCTCCACTCCTGACTGCACAAGGATGGAACAACTAAACACTAAGTGAAACTCTACACATGTTGGATTTTTGCAGGGGATGTCTCCTATTTGCAGGTACCTGATTGAATTTCCAGCAGATGCCTAGCAGGTCATTTCAGTTGTCAGCCCCAAGCAGGTAATGAGAATTTATCAGCTCCTTATTCACATTCACAGCTGATCCCTCACCAGTGCATTTCTATAAATATTGCTCTTATTTATCTGGATGTATTTTGAATTAGCAGCTTATTTTATTTCATTGTGTTTATATTTCTATTTATTTATTTATTTGGTTTACACAGGCAGACTAAATAACAAGAAGGTGTTTATAACTCTGTCCTCACAAGTGACACCATGAACGGAGATTTCAGCATTGCGAATGCTTACATTGACGTCATCAACGATAATTGCATTAATCATGGCAGTCTCATCGGAAATTTGCCCAGGAAATACAGCATGGAAGCTGAGAGCCATTGTTTCATAAAAAATAAAGAAACCTATAATTTTATTGAAAGCAGAAGGGCACAAAAATGATATTGTTTAGAAACTACTTGAAATAATAGCTATCGTGTCACCAGGCTTGTCAACCTTTATGTCAGCCAAAGAAAGCTGCAAAGAAAAAATATCTATAAGTGCTCAGACAATTATAACATTGGAGTTGAGAGGTTGCACAGGGTCTTAGGAAGAATCTTAAAGCTCCTGTGTTTTTGGAGCACTTAGCCAACTAAGTTTAAATTCAGAGCTGAGGTGGGGAGGTAGTAAGAAGAATGTTATTAAATGAAACAGAGAAAGTGAATGAAGATAAATCTTTACATATCCATATTTTAACTGTGTATCAGTTAGATATTTGGTGAATCAAAATAAGAAAGGTGTGGTTTGTACTAGAATAGATACTAGAGCAAACCAAAAAGATAAAGATTCTAAAATGTGTTTTGAGAAGAGAACGCAAATCAAAGAACCTCATCTGGTCCATTCTCAGTATTGCTAACTTAGACATGATATCTTCACAGAAAATTTAAACGTGCAATAGTGACACTAATATCACATATAATTTATATGCGATAAAAATTAAAATTTCACATTATATATATATATATATACACACACATATAATATACATATAATTTTGTATGCATAATCATATGTCCTGGAACAGACATTTCATACATGTGAGCCTCTAGGCACAGCATTGTGGGCAAACACTCAGAAACTCTTTCTGTGGAACATCATGTTCCACTTAGAAGATAAAACAAACAAACATGTTCCACTTAGAAGATAAAACAAACAAACAACAACAACAAAAAACTTATAGCAAATTTTCTAGCAAACTCTATTTTGGCCTGAAAAACTGGCATGATATTGAGGCACACGGAGAAAACATTTTGTCTAAAAATGCTAACTTTCCATCCCACGCAAATCTTACCTCTTAGCTGTTTTAATGACTGTTTGAGTGTTTACCTTCTAATGGGGAAATGAAATCAGTGTCTGTGCTGATTCTAAGACAAAAGATTAGATTAAGTTCCTTTCAGGATCACTGTGAACTTGACTTTGAATTAGGTTAAAAATATTTTGTTGTAACTTACACTAAATCTGATGGATTTTATGTTTTTGGCAATGATCAGAAAAAGAAAAACAAAATGGTCAGGCAGAATCAGCTCAACTTCTAATACTTTCCACCTTCAAAAAAAAAAAAAAAAAGATATAAAAAACTAAGAGGGTCAGTTTATGACTAATCCTATTCAAAAAAGTAATAATGAAAGTGAGGACTGTATTTCTTCTCGTAAACACAGGGACTGGAAGAAGTCTCAGAATCATCAAGTGTTATTTCTTCATTGTAAATATTACATTACATTACACAGTTTCTTTAAAATATGTCTACTTTTCTTTTAAAAGTGAACACAAGTTTTGCGGTTTTGATTGTGGTGTTTTTGTTGATGTTGTTGTTGTTTTGTTATTGTTGTTGTTATTCTTTTCTATCCTTACTTCTCCTGCTTGAAGGTTGATTGTCAGATACCTTCTTCTAATGTCCAATTTCACTGTATTATTTCCTTCACAAAATGATGGATCTATCTCCATGACCCACCAACACATCCCAGTGCCTTGGTAACATTTACATATCCAGAAATACATGCCAGAAAATGAGCATAAAACTGAATGATGGCTGCCATGGAACTGTTGCATTGATGTAAATCAACAGCAGCACCAACAGTAATTGTGACATGTCATTCTCAGCCCTTGTTATTAGAGCTGTGTCGCTGTATCTGCTGAAACCACCCCCAGGCTACTATAGCTCCATGAATTGCTGCTAATTCCATTTTGTAATGATACCAGGACAAATTTAATCACTTCAGAGGCTGAGGATGACAAAACTTTATTTAACCTAGAGGCACAGGGATCTGCATGTCTCAATCTCTAGCTCTCACAAGAAGCCCCACAGGTGTTGTTGTTGTTGTTGTTGTTGTTGTTGTTTTTCCCCAGCTTTTTGAGGTATCCATCTGCCTGCATGTATTACTTTTGTGTGCAAACAAGAATTAGCACCCAAGGGTCCCACTATCCTACTGCCCTCTCGTCAGTGATGGTCAGTGTTTAATACTTGAGAGCAACAGACTGACATGCAGCCAGAAGAACCAATTGTTCAGTATTATACTTCAGGGAAAAAGGGGTGAGAATGCTTTTCATCTTTCTTAAACAATTCATGCCCTGAAGCAGGAGGGTTGAGGTCCCCTGTTGTTTTATCCTTGCTAGTGTCACTCATTCAACTACTGGATTTTTCATGATGCTTCACCTTGTGTGATTACACTTTGGCTTCCTAGAATACAGATCCTTTTCTGGCAGACTCAAGTGTTTACTTTGAGCATACAGGGAATAGCTTTGCAGCAGATGACCCAGGCTCTCACTCAAGTATTGATCCAAATATCCCTTATTCCAATCTCACACAAAAATTTATCATGCAACTTAAACTGAAAAAGTTTTATTCTTTCAATCTTTCTCTGAGTATCAGTTTGGTGTATGGCTTGGTTCAACTTGCATGTTAGATCTTGGAAAATTCATCCATTCTAATCTGTAAGACTTGCTCTGCATGTAGAATTGTTTCTTTGTGTATATTTTAGTTAGGTTTTCTAAGTAAATGAACCTGATAAAACAACATTCTGTCATTACATTTCTTTCAATGTGTGCACGTTTTTCTGTTTATCTATGTGTCAGCACTCCCTCTTCAACAGCTTGTGAACCCGTTACTCAGTTTTGTGCACAACTGATAGAGAATGATTTTATAACTGGTACGTTTTAATATATTCCATAAAAATAATGGCTGGGAGGGGAAAAAAGGAAAAAAAAAAAAGACATTAATAAGACATCTTATTAATTCATATCATCTCCTGAGGGCTAAGATCATGAAATGTATTCTTAGGTGTAACAACAGAGCTCACATGGGAAAAAGGAGCAAGTTGTGACCCAGTAACAGGAAATACTGTAGTCAATGTTCTTACTTTATAACCATGAAATATAAAGCCATAAGATACATGCATTCCTTATTTATGTTGCTCACATGTTTCTTTGGTATCGTTTGTTATAGGATTCAAGACCAGATCTTTGTAGCCTTCCTAAAAAAAATTCAAGAAACATGAATGTAGTTAGTACTTTCATAGTTCTGTAAAGGGAGAAGAGCAAGTTATCTGAGCAGTCATCCTTCTTTAGCCTGGTTGGGATCAGACCCATTATAGTAATTCTTGGTCTTTATATAGCACTTTTCGCTCTTAGATTTCACAGCACTTTTCAGGGAAGTAAAAGAGGCTTTGACAAAACCATATTCCCATCAGGAATGCACAGTTCACTCAGAAATGAAACACTTTACAAAATTGGGTCAGCTTCAATATAATATTGTCCTGAAGAAAAATGGAATAAAAGCTCTCACGATTCAAAATACTACATTTTGACATTGTTGAAATAGCTATATCTTTCTTTTTTTTTGGCTCTTTCTTCTGAAATTACTTTCCATTTCTGTGTTTTAATATTGCATAACATACCATACAGTGCTATTCCATACCATACTAGATCATAATACATATGATAAAAAGTCAATCGAAATGTTTAAATAATGATCTAAACCAGATTTTTTACTTGATGAGAAATTTAACAATTCTAGTTCTCCTTTTAAGTCATATGCAGCTGAAATTGGCAATTCTGTCAGTTTTCATTAAGTTGTAATTACATCTTCTATATAACCAGAGCAAGTATACTTATTCCTATTCTACAAATGAGAAACTTGAGTCATATAGAAGAAAACTGAAGCTCAGAAAATAGATGCAGGCAGAGCTGGGGCCCGACATTCTAGATTTGAATAGAACTATATACCCAGGGGTTATTGTGCAGACAGACTTTTTCCAAACTTCAAATATTTTTCATGCAACCTATATCAAGGAAAACAATAATGTTTTGGTTTTTGCCTCCCCAAAGAGATCAAACCCAGAACCCCTAGTAACCCAAAACTTAGAAAAGTGATCTAATATGTCAAAGAATGTCTGTGAATAGACATTTTGTTTAGAATTAGGAAAAATTGCATGAAGGAAATTTTATGAAAATTTTAAAGTTTTCAAGTTGATTTATCAGTATTTTCAAATAAAAAAAAAAAAAAACACAGTTTAATCTGAACATTTCCAGCTATATTCCTATGTGTTAGCACTTTGTTCTCTGCAGAATTTAAAATCATAACTTCTCTACACTTCTCTGAAAAGAAATAGGATCACTGAGTGAAATGTGCTATGGAAGCTGATCTGAATATGCTATTGAAATTTTCAAGAGCAGAATTCTAATCCACATTGATTTGACATAAGTTATTAACATTTGAAGAAAATCCAGGAGAGGAAATCAAGTTCTGTTAAGAGGGGGACATCAATGTACAACAGGTGTGACTGACAAGCCTGCTGATTAAACCTTAGTGAACTTTCTCAGCTCATATATTAAGAAAAAGATTCAGACTGTTAGCAGCAAACTGTGTGGACATCATTTCATTTAAACTTTCTTAATGTTTGTTGTTGTGGTGGTTGTTGTTTTGTTTTGATTTGTTTTGTTTAGAGAAATTCAAAACCTTTATCTTGATCTATTTTTCTACATAAAACATTTGAATTTTCTATTTCAAAAAGTCTATTCAAAAAAATTAGTTCAAATTTTCCTTGTTTCAAATTTTGTTTTGAAGATTCCAAAAAAAAGTAGATAAAAACATTTATTTCACATTAAAATATATTTGAATATTTTATTTTTTCAAAATTATCAAACATAAGCTATATGGCTTTTTTTTTTTTTTGGCTTACCAAAAATATTTTCTTTTTCACAAGCTTTGTGGAACCATGATCCAAGCAAGAAATTAGTTACTTCCACTCCTTTTTCAATAAGTTTGTTCCGTCTTTCTATTCTTGCAAGTCCTTTAGGAGTCTAAGGTGAGGAGGAATTCATCTTACACTTCTGCTCATTTTAAATGATCTCTAGTCTGTACTCTTTGACTACGCTTATACGATATAGAATCATAGAATATCCCGAGTTGGAAGGGACCCATAAGGATCATCAAGTCCAACTCCTGGCACCGCACAGGTCTGCCCAAAAGTTTAGACCATGTGACTAAGTGTACAGTCCAATCTCTTCTTGAATTCAGACAGGCTTGGTGCAATGACTACTTCCCTGGGGAGCCTGTTCCAGTGTGCGACCACCCTCTCGGTGAAGAACCTCTTCCTGATGTCCAGACTAAACTTCTCCTGCCTCAGCTTCACACCGTTCCCACGGATCCTGTCACTGGTGATAACAGAGAATAGGTCACCTGCCTCTCCACTCCCCCTTGTGAGGAAGTTGCAGACTGCGATGAGGTCCCCCCTCAGCCTCCTCTTCTCCAGGCTGAACAGGCCCAGTGACCTCAGCTGCTCCTCATATGTCTTACCCTCTAGGCCCTTCACCATCTTCATCACCCTCCTCTGGACACTCTCCAACAGTTTAATGTCCTTTTTGTACTCTGGTGCCCAGAACTGCATACTGTACTCGAGGCGAGGCCGCACCAGCGCAGAGTAGAGCAGGACAATCACTTCCCTTGACCGACTAGCAATGCCGTGCTTGATGCACCCCAGACATATGAGTCTATGTTGAATACACAGAGAAAAGTTTATGTGTGTGTTTTGCCAAATGTCTCTACATTTGTAGAGTCTACATGCTAAGGTGCAGATGTGGACCTCAGGTTGATTTTTGTCCAGCATATTTTAATATTCAGTTCCTATAGTGGAGGTTGATAAGAGCTTATACACATGTACACAGAGTGAAAAATATTCACAGAATCACAGAATATTGGAGAAGCTGAAGATAGTGTCTCAATGTGTATAATTACTAGTGCATAGACTACATGTTTGTGGAGGCATTTGGGTGTCACTTGAGAGGGGACAGGTTTGCTTTTGAATTCTGTATAACCAAGAAAAAGTTTTTCCAGAAATTATGTTTAATTCAACTACACGTTTTGTGTAAATGCTGTTGGTGAAATACTGCTTCATACCTTCATTTTTCATTGTACCATAAAGAAAAACAAACAAACAAAAAAGATGTTGTACTTTAGATGACTGTAAACTCTCTCCAGTTAGAAAGGAGTGTTAAATCTGTCCATTTTAAAACCTATCCTTACAGGCGATGTAGATGTTATTTACAGACTAAAGAAAGGTGACATTTACAGAAGAAAGATGTTTTAGCTGCAGATCAAAGCCTTATGTTGGAAGATATTTCTCCATTCTGAAGTCACTATAGAACTTATTCAGACTACATAAATTCAGTTTCAGTCCCAGACCTCTTTTTTCCCCTCACAATATCCACACAGTCTTGGAAAAAGATGTAGCCTTCTGAAAACTGGGTGGATAGTAGCACCCACTGGGAAGACTTAATTCACCCTCTGGTTCAGACACTCTCAAGCCTTAACTATCTTCCTATACATTGTTCAGGGGCACAGAAGTGTCCTCACTTCTTACCTAGTCAATAGAAGGAAGTCAATATGTTAATCAAGTATTCTGAATTACTTGTCTGATGTCTGCTTTCTAAGTGTTGCAGAGTGTAAGTTTGGCAACTAAAATAAATGTTCTGAAATGGCTCCTAATATTTTTCTTCCTAATCATAAATTATCTTGCAAACTCCCTGACAAAAACAAGATATTTTTTTTCAAACCAAAATGTCTATACAAAGTAAAACATTTCCATATATATTAAGTCAGTAATTACTTCTAACAAAGGGGCTAGGAGTACAATCGAAAATTCATTCTTGGCATCTATCGCATTCTTCTTCCGCATGTGGAATCAGATTTGATTCAACACAGAAACAAGCAGAGGCTTAATTTTCAAGATTTCCTGCAACGCCACACTTACTGTTTATCTTGTAAAAGCTGATAATATGTAAACTTCAGCTGGGTGTATACAAGACTTAGAGCTGTTGTGGTATGTGAAGTCTGAAAATGCACATTGTGCCAAGGCTCTGGTGCCATTTACCACTGGATGCATTTAAGGTAAAACTTTCTTTAACCTTTTACTAAATAACTTTGCAGAGTGGCTGGGAAGCCACTGAGTGACTCAGAAGCATGAGACTTTCTGTGTATTTAATCTGTCCAAGCTAAAGGCTGAGCTTGGGTGAGAGCTTCCTCACTTCAGTGATTTCTGGATTTCACTCCATTTTAAAGCAAGTAGAATCTCACCATAGAAAAGACATGGCAGACAGTGTCCTAAAGTTAAGTGTATTAAGAGAAGAGAATAGGATCAACCTCTGTCACTCTTTAAAACACTGCTGAAATGCTTTACAGGACAAAATGAAACTCCATGATCTTTCACTAGGGTAATTCATTATCATTGCCTTTTTACTTTGTCATCATTTCTCAGTTAGCCTTAAGGTCTATGAAAGATTTGTAGAATAAAACATTACGAACTAGAAGTTAGGTGAGTAGGACAAGCCAAGGGTTTTTCAATTGTTGGAGGACAGAGATAGTGACATCCAGAAAGTCATTCACACACTTTAAGATAAATTTCTCTCTGTTAAATCATCTTCTGAAAGTATACGGTTAACTCCTTTGACCACATGCAAAAATGGTTTTCTATTTGCTGATACTAGACATGTAACTTTGATGACTAAATTTAGGTGAGATCAAACGCGCCTTCAAGAAACTATGGTAATTCTGCAAAGCTTATCCTTTTGTGCTCCCTCTCTCCCTTGCTGTATCTTTTGTTCACTTGTCACTTCTCATTTCCATGTCATGTATCTAAACTTAGACGGTAAGATTTTTGAAGCAGAAACCAGGCCTGAATATTTGTCTCAATAATGAATAACCAGCTTAATCTACAAGTAGGATAGGCAGCTGTAGAGTGCCTAAAATATTCTACACAAATTAATCATGTATGATTAGGATTTTATTAGAAAATCTGCTCCCCTTTATCAGTATAATTCCATTATGTCCAAGAGGATATAGTAAGGCTTGTGTTTAAAGTTTCGTTGTTTTTAAAAAAAGAAGGTTATTACCAAAAGTGACTGATGATGTTACCCTGTAATACCATATTACAATTGCTAGTAACAGACCTCAGGCTTTGCGCTGAGTTTCCAAGAGCACAGGTCTGAGGCCTGTCAGACTTCATCTGTTTGAACTGTTTTTGATCTGCAGCTGTCTCACTTGGTTTAATTGTAACACCAATTTCTCCAAGTCATCACGTGCCTATAGATATTAGGTCTCACTTCTGCTTATCTTTGTGCTAATGCTTCTATATAAATGACAGTAAGAAACAAAAGACTCTCAATACTGGAATAAGGACTCTCTCTCAATACTGGAAAAGGACTCTCAGTACTCAGCGCCCTGCCACAAATGGAATGAAACCAGTGGCCTTGCAGCTCTGAGAAGTAGTAGAAGGCTTTATATAACACCAGGAAAAGAGATAAAAACTGAGTGTTCTTTTTCTATAATATTAGATCTGAATTAATAATGATAGCACTCAAGATTTCAGTTATACTAACAACAAATCCTTGTAGCTATAAATTTTCCTTTTTTTTTTTTTTTTTCCCTCCCCATAAATAGGATTTTGAATATAACACCATCTCGCTATAATATGAAAGTGTTCACTAATTCTTTGAAGGACTACTTGTCCTTCTTGGTAACGAAAGTTAAGATAAGGTTGTCAATTTGAAGTTATCAAGTGCAATTACAAAAGAAAAAAATAATATATATATATCAAAAAAAAAAAGTTTTACTTACCAGATCACTTGTTTTACAGAACCTTTAGAAAGTAAAAGTTTGATCATTTCAGTGTTCAGATTTTCTTGTTGCTAAAAAAAAAAAAAAAAGAGAGAGAGAGAGAGTACTCTAACCTAGTTAATCACTGGAGAATTGGCCTGAAAATTCTTGGAGAATCCAGCAAATAGCATCCAAAACACCTAAAGATAGACTAAAGGCAAAGTCTTACACTACCTTGATTTTTTTTTTCTCCTTTATTATTTTTACAGTAAGATTTATCAAACTGTAAGAAGCTCCCATTGTTTCTGATAGCATCTGAATGTGATTGTAATTTTTTTTTTTTTTTCCTATCAGTAACTTTATGTCAACTTATTATACCCAGAAAATAACTTCAGGACATACACTTTGATTAAAGAGCAAATGAAGAAACAACACTTCCTTTCCAGAGACATTTTTATTGTTTTGTTTTGTTTTGTTTTTCCCCAAATACAGAACTCAAGCCATCAAGACTGCTGTTTCTCTGATGAAGAGTTGTCACATTTTCGTTTGTGTGAAGAAAGACCTCCACAATCCTCCAGATCCAACCCCACGTATCATAATATGGGCCAAGCCATGTATTTTGTCCCATGATTAGACGGGGAATCTAGTTTGGCTTTAGCCACCATGCTTTAGCCTAAAATTAGGTGAAAGGAACTCTAGCATAAGTTTACAAACCTTTTTCACCTTGTTCCATATCTCCTGGCTTCTGAGTAGGCTAGAGGCACAAAGAAAGCTACCTCATCTGTAAACTGAGCTATAATGTTGATGACATTAGAGATCAGGAAAAACATTCCCTCCAGAGCACGGAATATTTGCAAACTTCTGAGAGGTTTAGATTCCAGATAAACTTCAGATAACTAGTTAAACTTTGTGTGTTTATTGGAAATAGGTACATGTTTCTCCCTCCATAATTGTGTGTACACTTTCTCTCTCAAAATATGCCTCCTGGCATTTCTTGCTGACAGAGGCCATAGACAAATAGTAAGACAGATATTTTGTTAAGGCTCAAAAAGCCAATAATGAGCATCTAATCTGACCTTCTACGTAACAAGACAAAAAAAAGATCACCAAGTAATTCTTGCATCAGTCCTTATTCCTGGATGTGCTACAAGCAGTCTTTTAGAAAGACATCCAGGTCACATTGTCACCAGTATTCCCTGAGGCTCCATGCTGAGTTTCACATATCTGACTCCCCAGGACAACAGCAGGATCTTTCGAAAATCATCAGAGAGAGCTTTCAAACCTACATGCTTGCAGTGTGATTATAGCTTCTAAAAACAATGATGCAGATAGCAAGCAAAAGGAGCAGATCCACCCTTATTGTCTGAAAGTCTTGCAACAGAAATATTAAGTCTTACAGAAAGAATGTCTTCACTGAAGAACAAGGGACGTAATTTAGCATGTAGCACTCCCAGGAAGGCAAATGACTGATAACTAATTGTTTTTCCCATTACAGAGAACATCAGTGATTGTACCAGTGTCAGTCTCTCTCAGAAAACATTCTAGACAAACATTATTTATAGTGTGCAGCAATAATAGTAATGATGTATTGCATTTCTACAATGACATCCATCTTGATGAATACTAAAATACTCTAAAATCTTGGTGATCTGCTACTTTAATATGGCTGACCAAGACCTTGGATATTTGGATAAAAAAATATGATTATAACCAGCAAAGAAATGAACAAATCTTCCTAACTTTGCTGACTTATGTCCAAAAACTTCTTGCCAAGGCTCTCTTGTTAGTCTTCTATTAAGTATTTCCCCTGGTGAGCATTAATACTAAAATGCATTTAGCATCTAAATCTTCCAGGATTGGAGAAGAGACAGGTTTCTTAGTTCCACCTTTGTTCAGCTCTAACTACCAGCATTGTATAGTTGTTTTAATTACTTTTGTGAGCAGTTATTCACAGCATTGCTACTATGATATACAATGATCATGTTATTATTTTGGCAATGATCATTCCTATTATTCAACTTAATATTGTAATTCTTGTTGCTGTAGTGAGGATGTTAAAATTAAAATTATAATTAATGGTAACATCAACTATAATAATAATAATAATAATAATCTGTGGAGGAGCATACTTCATTAAAGAATCCTAATATGCTTTCTTACAATAGTGCTTCCTAATAATCCAAGAGGTAAGCATTCTCTCAACTTACAGTAAAGAAATATCCAGATTTGTGCAGGAGTATAATGAGTTTTCAAATGCCAGTGACAAACTCCCATTAACTTCAGCTACATAACACTATTCTTTAATAATGTCATTCACCAGTTTGTTTTGAAAAATAAAAAGGAATACTAACTGAATTAATATGTAAACTGGAATGGACCATCAATGACTGAACCAAGGAAGTTAAATAAGTTTCATTTCACCTAACCTTAGCTATGTAAATGTTAGATGCTGAGCCTAAGAAGGCTACATTAGCTCTATCTATTGGACATGGAGAACCACCCTCCTAAGAAAGCTGCTTAAGATATGTGAGCTGAAGCATCTCTGAAAGTTTCTTCATCTATCAATTTGCTACAGACAAAACCTAGGTGTATATGCCTCACTTTTACAGAAGGAAAATTACAGAAGACTACTTGAGAGTCTTGAGTGACTATGTGAGTTTGTGCATGAATTTAACTAAATGAATTTAACTCTATAAATTTCCTTTTTCCAACATTTTTGGTTAACTACCTGGAGGCAAATTAATATGACTAGGTATATGTTCCTTGTGCATCTCAGAGGTACAAAGTACCTCTGGGTGGTACTTTGGGATAAGGTGACAGAATAGAGGATTTCTAAATAAAGCCAATAGAGTCGTTAATCAAGGAAGAGACCTCTAGGGATTATTCCCATCTGCAACATCCATTTCCAATTCCACCTATGTCTGTAAAGGTTTTTTTGTTTGTTTGTTTATTTGTTTTTCCCATGCTGTGATCTTTCTTTTGGCCTTAAGATGCTTAATAAAGACCCAGTTTTGTTACATCTTGAATGGGATTTCAGATCCAGGATCCAATCTTCAGATGTTATATCCAGTTTTGTTTGGGAAAATACTATGTTCAAACTGAAGTTTATATATAATTATAATTATATAGCAATCTAGCCTACCAGGAGCACTAACCAGCATGAACCAGGCAATCACTCTACCAGCACTCAAGCTCCTGATTCACTTTTCCATGTGCTTAAATTTAAAGTTTTGAAAGTTCATAGTAGAAATCACTTGTTCCCAGAGAGCTGAGAAGCTTAAATGGAGGCTGAAATTTGCCCAATATATCTTTCCAGTCACAACCTCTTTGCTGTGCATTAGAGCAAAATGGGCGAGAAGAAAGATACGTGATGCAAAATGTGCAAAGGAGAAGGTATAACTTAATTTTTCACTAATAAAAATGACAAAAATATGAAAGACTGAGTAAATATATATTTTGGTTCTATATCTGGACTAACTGGGTTTTAGAAACAGTACATAATAATAATAATAATGCCTATTATTCTTATTATTGAAAAAAAGAAAGAAAGAAAGAAAGAAAGAAAGAAAGAAAGAAAGAAAGAAAGAAAGAAAGAAAGAAAACAAAAAAGTTGAACGAATTCTATTCAATATTTTTTTTCTTAACACTTTTGGATTCCAAATTTTAGTTAAATGTGTTAATGTTACAGTTTAAGTCTTGAATGTGAAATGTACAATTTAGGTTAGTTAAATGCACAGAAGCCTCCTAAACATCACTGGCAGTGCTCTGAATGGAATTAACAAGTGCATGTACAAATTACATCTTATTATTCAGCAGATGAATTTTTGCAAGGTTGAATTTTCAGTTATCAAGGTTATCCATCTTTCTGCCTAGACTTATTTGTGAGGGAGATATAGAGCCCCTATTCTTCAGGGATTAAAACTTTTCTGATGAAAAGAACATCACCTCCAAACTCAACTAACATTAGAATATCATGGTCTCAGGTTATCTTGATGCACAGGTGAGACTGAGATTACAAAACAGAATATGATTAGGAAAACTTATTTTTCTGGCTGCATGCAAGTACAAGGAGTAAACCAATGTTATTTGAAACTCAAACTCCATTTTAGAGGAAAATATGAATTAAAAAAAAAAAAAAAGGAGAGAGAGAGGGGAAGAAGTCAGAGAATTTCAACACTTTATGCTGAAAGTACTCTTCAATTTTAGTAATCAATAGACTGACCTCCTAAAGTGGATAGATTAAAACTAGAAGCTTAAAAGTTTTGGGATCTGTGGTTTAATCCGGGGTTCCCAACTACATAGCTAACCAATAGTAAGCTGTAAAAAAAATTGAAAAGCTATCCTAAACTGTCAGTAGGAAACAATCACAGTACCCTGCACTTAATTTAGTTTGCTGTTTTGTTTGTGTTATGAATTCTTAAGGAGAAATTGAACTGAGTGATACTACTGCGATTTTATGCAATTATCTTTAAACTACATAATTGCTACAACTAGATAAGCTGAACTGTGGATTGTCTTAGGATGCACCAGAGAGATGGGATAAAACAAGCCTTTTAATTAGAGTACAAGAATCAAACAAATAGCCCAAGCTAAGGTATTTGCATAGCCACTGAGTTCTCTGAGTAAACAGATTCCTTGGCTTTCTTTGATGATTAGTTTTAATTAGGAAATTTGAAATCCAAGTATTGTGAGTTCCACTAAAGCTATGAGTGAAATAGAAAGCAGAAGGGCATTTTGAGGGTTACTATATTAGTATTTCCTGAAAAGAAAGAAAGCTATGTGTTAGAAAGTCCTACTTATGTGGAGAGTTTAGATACGAGATAGAGTGGGGCTCAGGGGTTGTAGTGATGTTGTTGTCCTAATAACAACAATACCATTTAGAAAATTGTGTTTCTTACAGAAGTAATGGTTGTTAGCATTGGCCATCCAATTAATAGATGAAATACACTTTTAAGCCTCAGTCTCCAAACATAAATACATCTTCTGCAACTTACCAGGAGAATTTGGGGAAGAGGTTCTCTGAATACAGCTCATAGCCCAGTTCTGGGTGATGTCCTCTCCATGGAGATGAACTCTGACAAAAGCACTGTGAAGGAGATTGTGTGATTCCTCACTGAAAGGGGTCTGAAAGAAATTACTGACTATAGGCTTCACTAATGTCATGCAATTAGTATAATTATCAGATTCACTTGTGCTACCTTCTCACCAAACATTAAAATCTTCCTTTAACCTTTACTGTGGACAAAATAAAGTAAATTAATCATTTGTAACCAAGTCCAGTGAGAAGCATGGATTTATGCAAAACTGACACACAAGAAAAATTAAGCAGTATGCAGCCTGATGTCCTTCCTGAGTAACTTTCCCAAAGCTGAAAGTTGAGTACCTTTTTCCAAAGCTGAAGTTGATTAGGCAGACATTCGTCTATGTTACTACACCTCTGGAGGACTGGTAATGTAATAAGAATATCTGTAGAGACTGGTCTTAATGACTGAATCTCTTACTGTGTCCTTGAGGGAACACCAAGAGAAGTATGAAATGGTCAATAACTTTAAAATAATTTTTTCTTCTCATTTTTGTGTTCTCTGTTCCTAAGAATCCTGCTTAAGCTCATAACTAACAAGAAAGGCCTGCATGTATTGAAAGCTTGATGAAAGGATATTTTTTTTCATGAAAAACAATTCTGGAATACTTTAACACGAAAAGGAGGACTAAGGAGAATCTCCATCCTTTATTGGATGCGGGGGGGGGAACTTAGTGACGAGAGATGAGGAAAGGGATGAGGTGCATAATGCTTTCTTTGCCTCAGTCTTCACTGGCAAGACCAGTTGTTCTCTAGATATCCATTACCCTGAGCTGGTGGAAGGGGATGGGGAGCAGGATGTGGCCCTCACAATTCATGAGGAAATGGTTTGCGACCTGCTACAGCACTTAGATGCATGCAAGTTGACGGGGCCGGATGGGATCCACCCGAGGGTACTGTGAGAACTGATGGAAAAGCTGGCCAAGCCGCCTTCCATCATTTATCAGCAGTCCTGGCTATCAGGGGAGGTCCCAGATGACTGGCGGCTAGCAAATGTGAACCCAAATGTGGCCCCCAAGAAGGCCCAAGAGGTAGGCCTGGGGAACTATAGGCCTGTTAGTTTGACCTCAGTGCCAGGGAAGCTCATGGAGCAGATTATCTTGAATGTCATCACGCAGCACTTGCAGGGCAACCTGGCGATCAGGCCCAGTCAGCATGGGTTTATGAAGAGCAGGTTCTGCTTGACGAACCTGATCTCCTTCTATGACAAAGTGACATGCTTAGTGGATGAGGGAAAGGCTGTGGATGTGGTCTACCTTGACTTCAGTAAGGCTTTTGACACCATTTCCACAGCATTATCCTCAAAAAACTGGCTGCTCTTGGCTTGTACTGGCATACGCTTTATTGGGTTAGAAACTGGCAGGGTAGCCGGGCCCAAAGAGTCGTGGCGAATGGAGTTAAATCCAGTTGGAGGCAGTCACTAGTGGAGTCCCTCAAGGCTCAGTACTAGGGCCAGTTCTCTTTAATACCTTTATCGATGATCTGGATGAGGGGATCGAGTGCACCCTCAGTATGTTTGCAGACGACACCAAGTTAGGTGCGTGTGTCGATCTGCTCGAGGGTAGGAAGGCTCTGCAGGAGGATCTGGATAGGCTGGAGCGATGGGCTGAGGTCAACTGTATGAGGTTCAACAAGGCCAAGTGCCGGGTCCTGCACCTGGGGCGCAACAACCCCAAGCAGAGCTACAGGCTGGGAGATGAGTGGTTGGAAAGCTGCCTGGCAGAGAAGGACCTGGGAGTACTGGTTGATAGGCAGCTGAATATAAGCCAGCAGTGTGCTCAGGTGGCCAAGAAGGCCAACAGCATCCTGGCTTGCATAAGAAACAGTGTAGCCAGCAGGGCTAGGGAAGTGATTGTCCCCCTGTACTCGGCTCTGGTGAGGCTGCACCTCGAGTACTGTGTTCAGTTTTGGGCCCCTCACTACAAGAAGGACATCGAGGAGCTCGAGTGAGTCTAGAGAAAGGCAACGAAGCTGGTGAGGGGTCTGGAGAACAAGTCTTACGAGGAGCGGCTGAGGGAACTGGGATTGTTCAGCCTGGAGAAGAGGAGGCTCAGGAGCGACCTTATAGCACTCTACAGGTACCTTAAAGGAGGCTGTAGCGAGGTGGGGGTTGGTCTATTCTCCCACGTGCCTGGTGACAGGACGAGGGGAAATGGGCTAAAGTTGTGCCAGGGGAGGTTTAGGTTGGATATTAGGAAGAACTTCTTTACCGAAAGGGTTCTTAGGTGTTGGAATGGGCTGCCCAGGGAAGTGGTTAAACCACCATCCCTGGAGGTCTTTAAAAGACATTTAGATTTACAGCTTAGTGATATGGTTTAGTGGATGACTAGTTAATGTTAGGTCAGAGTTTGGACTAGGTGATCTTGGAGGTCTCTTCCAACTTAGATGATTCTGTGATTCTGTGGAATGAAGTGATTCCAGAAGTTGTTGCCCAATATTTTGATAATGATCATCAATACTTAGCTTCAAACTTTCCCTGGAAGCTGGAGATAATCCAAAACCCTTGAAATTTGAATCATGTCACATAAACATGTAGTAGTGTAGACAACTTCAAAAGATAGGAAGTTCTTCAACAAAATAGATTTGTTTTGACAGATCAGGAGCTGTTTGTTATTCAGATAAGTAAAGGCAATACCCTAGCAAATACAGTGAGGGCCCGGTTCTAAGGAGCTATTGTTTGCTCAGACAGCTTTGGGGAGGGTATTAACAGAGAAAATTGATGTATTCTTTGCTGGAAAAATCCTGTACACTGGAAGGTAACCTGAAGAAAATACTCTTCTTTTTCTCCAAATAGAAATCAAATGCATACTCATTCTGCCCCAGAATCATTTTTAGGCATGTAACACATGCTTTGCAAAGTATACTGTCATCTAAGTTCTGTTAATAAGAAGATGTTTAAGGGGAAGTTTAGTGTACTGAATCATCTTCTGCAGGTCTTTTCTATTTCTGCAGAAAAAGCTTAGAAGTCTTATTTAAATTAGACAACACTAGACAGGTCTTGTTCAGACTTGGCTAAGCAAAGTCATCAGTCTATAACATTAAATACAGATGGAGGCCACATTAGCCACGTCTCTGTTAAACACTTATATTCAGACTCTGAGCTTGATGTTGACTGCAAAGGTCAGCTTGGGACCAAGGTAAAAACAAATATTCCCCTAACTGGTAAAACATGGCCGCCGAAGATGCAGTGCAAGTGTCAGCATATAGGTCATTCCTGTATTTTAATATGTTTGCACATATATAATAGGTACTTATATATGAGGGTTGAGAGCATGGCATATAATCATATCCAGGTGTACTCATAGCACTATTCATCCTAGTCAGTAAGCATGAATATTGGTTAAGAATGAGCCCTTTATTTCTCCACTAAGTTGGTAAAGGTTATCTGTATTAGACAGGCATAATGAATGTATGGGAGCTATCATGTGTTCAGAAGATGAGCATGTATGAAAAGAAAAAGTAAAATTGTGTATCAATAACAGTGCATTGTATTGTAAGTCTGCATGTGTCAATCATTTCAATGCTTGTGAAACAGAAAGTTTCTGTGCATCTGTTTAGAGGAGGGATAAGTAGTTATAATTACATACGTGCAAGGAAGCAGGCCTGTGATGTGCTAATGTGTAAAAACTGGAAGGCAAGATTTTTGTGTGACAGTTTGTTCATGTATTAAAAGGCAACTTTTTGCAACTTGTTGCAAATACAAGCAAGATCCTCTGTATTAGTCTGCAAGCACAAGCGTCATCATATATGTATGTACACTCTACAGAAGAAGGAAGAAACAGCACATGTGAAGCAGGGTGATTTCATGTATTTTTGTGTGTGCAAGTGAAGGTCTTTGCCCTAGGCAAGATCACGTCTTAGTTAGAAACTTGAGAAATTGACTTTACGGGGATTTGAAAGAGATCTCAGGTGAACTAAATTTGTCTGCTTTCTTTTCCCACTAGTGCAGTAGAAATGGATTCTCAGTCTAATAAGGTTTGACAAGACCTGGCACTGGAGGCGGGTGCCAAGGAATCCAACTAGTCAAAAGCATTAGAGACACCATGGGCACCAGAGGGTAGAGGTGTTGCCATGGGAACAGAGTGAAAGGTGCTCCATGGTGGCTGGTTAGGAGGTTTGTTTAAGAGGGAGCCAAGCAGCTGCAGCCTTGCTATCACCCTATGCTTTAACAACAGTAGGTAAATTCTAGCCTTCTCCCTGCTCCGTCAGGAGCTGAGGAATTAAATTCTGCCTCCTGACGTGAATAATGCTGAAATCACTGACAGTGCTGGCAACTTCCAAAAAGTATCTGCTGCAAAACAGGATGGCTGGTTCAGTACTCAAGGCTGCAAACATCTGATCTGAAATAGGTGCTTGAGGGCAACAGAAGATATTTTTCAAAAGGATTTGAAGACATCATTTTTAGTTACAAAGCTATCAGCCTCCATTCCTCTGCCTTCCTCTTCCTTTCTCCCATGCAACTTCTCTTGTATTCCCTGAAATGTGTGCAGTTCCTTCAGAGAAGTGCTTTCAGAAGAGAAAGAAAAACTTATTACGAAATCAAGTACTGCTTCAAGGGGGATTTATAAAAATATTGTTCCTTCCAGAAAACAATCACAAGGGCTTTTAATTGTTATTTCCCTTTCTTCTTTACATCTGCAAATCTATAAAGATGGAAATAGGGTGTGAGGAAAGGAGAGGGAAACTTTTTTTCTCTAAACTAAAAGACCAGCTGAGCAGCTGCAATATTGTAATTATCATAATTTGCATTTCAGTAATGTCTAGAATCCCCCAATAATACCACATCTCCACAGTGCTAGGTGCAGTACATATTGTAGTAAGATACAATGGGTAGCCTGCAGTGCTTGAAAGGAAGATTAAAAAGAAAACAACAACACAAAACTAAAAACTAGATCTGAAATAATGCATTCTTATATAACCTCAGAAAAGGGAGGGAAATAATAGGGAAGAGACTCAATTAGTTGTGAAAGATCACTTAGGAATCACACAGCCATGTTAAGCAAAAAACAGGCTGTGGATATAACTTCTTATCCAAGTTGTCTCTATGTTTTTTTAGCAGCTAACCTTATATCGGGTTAAGGATCGTGGTACACATACATATATATCTACAGCACTATCTTATTGTGAGTGTTCCTGTGTGTGGTGTTTTTTTTGTGATTAATGTTGTCTTTAGGGATAATATTTCCAATGCTGTTTAAGGCAGAACAATGTCCAGAATCTTGTAAATGTCAAAGAGAGTTCATTAGTATTTTTTTTTAGCTTGAATGATAAACTGTAAATTAAAGTCTATTAATATAGGTAGCCAAGCTTTCAAATGCTGGTAAGATCAAAAAATTTGCTGCTGTAGTGCCAGTACATATATGACAGACTACTTTTCCCATAGCATTTTCTAACTTGTCACACCTTAAATTAAATCTGCAATAATATTAAAAAAAAAGTACAAAATTTAATATTTTCAGTTCTTTTCAATTTTCTTCTAAATTTTCTTCATATAATACAATGTAAGAAGGTATTTCGCATAGTTTCAAACAGCAGCAGAAGAATTTGATGAAGAATAATCATTTTCAGGATACTAAATAGAAAGATATCACCTCTCTGAAAAAAATCCTGTAGCTACTAACCTTTTGAAGCTAGAAGACCATTGAGGGAAATTGCCATTCAGTGACAGATACAGGATAAGTGAATGCTCTGACTTGGTAGAGCTGCCTTTATAGGTTTGTTTTGTTTTGTTTTGTTTTGTTTTTAATCCACATACATTGATTCAGAGCTTAAATACAGTTTCTGTGACTATGCAAGAAAGTAATAGATCTTACTGCCAAGCTATGCGTTTATAAGCTTGGCAGTAAACAACAATTTGAGAATTTTCTAGATTGTTTCTTCCACAAGAAATGCAGACAGATTCAGCCCCTTTTCTTCAAGAGTCCAGGTCACTGGTACTTCTTGCAGACACCTGAGTGTAACACATTTCCTGTCATAGGATGGGGTCATTTTTGGTCCTTAATATTCCACATAAACACCAGGAGGCATTTCCCTAAGGTGGAAGATGACTCAGCATCCTCTCATGTCTTTAAGGGAACTTGTTTAATTAAACTCAAAGTTGGCAAAATAAAGAAAATCTCTCTAGCATCAAAACTTGTAAAATAATTTTAAAGCAAATATAGCTGTTCGCAAGTCATTTCCTGTACGTGTGGGGGGAGAAACAGTGGGAGACGTGATTCAGAATTAGGTCTATAATGAACCACTAGTTGCACTTTGGTAGTGGAGTCACTACTTCATCTTCATTCTAATGTGGTGACTCAATGTCTGGGCGCCATTATTTACTGCTAAATAATGAATATGCCTTTATCTATGATAACATGCAAAAGGTCCAGTTTCCATTTTATTTATTTTTTTTCCTGGTTTTGGAAGTCTGATTCATTAAACTTTCATATGCCCTTTATGTAGCCAGTATTCCATAAATAACAGAGAATTCATACCTCTAGGGGGAAAATATATATATGAATATATAATCATTCATTAATATAATAATTTAAATTCACTTTCTTTCCAAAACAAAACCTGGCTCATTCATACACCACCCTCACCTTTTTCTCACTATTGGTCACTAAGACTCATTGCTCAATATAGGGTGTTATATGACTACCTGCAAGCTCTGAACTTCAGTGAAGGGTGCGTGTTGTTCACCGGAGTGAAGAGACTATGAAAGAGATGTAAGCACCGCATTTGCAGGAGGGAAACACAGGTAGCGTTGACTAGGCATAGTTCAAGTAGTCCAGGTCCAATGGACCTGGGCTCTCAGAAAAGATGTTAAGGAATAAATCCAGGATATTTAATGAAGTTCCTGGCAAAAGGGAGAAAGAACTCTACAGTTATCTGCCCTTTAAAATAAGTGAAAAATAACCACTAGCTTCAATATTTATTATATTTTTTCATTTTATCTATTTGACTTTTTTCATAAAAGTGTTCATTTATATTAACCTACTGCAAATATTTATTTAAATATGTTCTCAAAATCCCTTTTCTGAGTTGTCTTTTTTCTTTTTTCAAAAAATTTTTGAATTAACAGTTGTCTACTTTTTTTTTTTTACAAGACTGTCAAAGTTGGAAACTCCATCACATCCTTATGAAATCATATTCTTGCCCCTAGCTAGACCAACCGTTGGAAACATCCTTAACTTGTAATTGATATCTCTCTCACAGCAATTTAAATTAGTAATTTCTTGCCTGATCTGTAATAATAGTAATAAAAATAATTCCACTTTTTGTATGAAATAATTGAAAATGTTTTCACATCCTACCCCACCACTCAAGACATATTTCTAAGCTCTCTAATGTTTTCTTCTTCTAAGATCTCTCCAGATGGTAGATGTATTTCCTGAAGTGTTTTACTGAAAACAAGGTGAAAGGTTCATCTAAACTGCAAACTCTGGCCTTACAGAGAGAAAATTATCTACCTATTTGATGTTTCCCTGACACATTGTATTATGAGCAGGTGCAGAATTCATGAGATTACTATTTATATATATATTTTTTTCATAGCATTGAAATAATGAATGAATTCTAATACATTTCCAACTTTTTATAGCTTTAGTTTTCATATTTCATAATATTTCTTGCAGGAGTACCAACTACATTTGGGATGTACATGAAAACCATCAAGAATTTTGACTTTCCATTTCTCAAAGAAAGGAAGATTTGAGACAATCAAATCCTGTTCTTAAAATTTTATCAAGGCACAACACTGATAGAAGGAAAGAATGAAAATCTCGTTAAAATTTTGTTCCATTGTGTTTTCTACTTTTATTTTTCTATTAGAAACTGTTATTCATTGAAAATATTATCGGAAAATCCTTAAAACTAAAACAGATAAGACCTAACTCATAAGAAACAAAATGCTTAACTAGAGTCTTCATTTTTTTTAAAAGATGGTATTTTACCTTTCCATATGTATGCTCTAGGTTAAAATAAATAAATAAATAAATAAAAAGCAGATTTGAAAAAGTGATTAATTTTTGAAAATATATAGTTTTCTGAGAATAGAGCTTACAACTGGCTTTGATTGGCATTCTGTTTCAACTTGCTTATTTGTCTTCGTAGAAGAAAAGCAATAACAGAAATGCAAGGTTTCCTGGTGCTCATTTTGGTATGTATTAATGAAAACCTGGGAGTGAAGTGGGTACTCAAGGAACTTCCTGCTCAGTAGTTCAGGGTCACATCAGATAAATCCATTTGAAATTAAATTCTAGGAACCCATTGGCAGCAGAAACATAAAATATATCAAAGAATTCTGTATTGTGTCTGGCTGGGATGAAGCTAACTTTCCCTATAGCAGCCCATCTAGTGCTGTGCCCTGCACTTGTAGGTAGAACAGCTCTGATATTGCACCAATGTTTTGTCTATCACTGAGCAGTGCTGGCACAACATTCAAGCTGTCTCTCCAACCCCCTCCCCACAAAAGTCAGTAGGCTGGGATGGGCAAGAAGTGAGGAGGGGATGTTGCCAGTTGAGGTGACCTAAACTGACCAAAAGGATATTCCATACCATGTGATGTCATGCTCAGCAATAAAAGCTGGAGGGGAAGAAGAAGAAGGGGGGACTCTCGATGTGAAAACATTTACACACATATTCCTGAATAACCAGTACAAGGATTGGGGTCCTGCTATCCCAGATGTGACTGAACATCACCTGCAGATGGGAAGTGTTGCCTGGTTGTTTTGTCCTTTTGCTTCTGTGCAGCCCTCTTTTTTTTTTTTTTTTTTTTTTTTAACCCCTTTAATTAAACTGCTCTTTCTCTCAACTCATGAGCCTTTTTTTTTTTCAGCACATTTTCTCCCCCTTTTCTTTTGTAGAAGGGGAATGAACAAGCAGCATGGTTCTCAGACAATAGCTTAGCTGTCTATTGGTGTGAAACCCCCATAATGGTGACTTGCCCAGCAGTCACCATTCCATTGGCAGAATGGTACATCAGACCTAGAAAGGCTCTCTGTAGAAGGAGCTGCACTCTGAGGACACTTTTCAGAGATCATTTCAGGATCTCCATGCTATGCATGCTCTCCTTGCTTTCACCATTATCCACACAGAACAGTGAAGCACTGCGAAGAAATTGTGCACAGAAGGAAGGCTTCTGGTTTATGAAGTTATTGGAGGGGATAATGGAGGAGGGGAGAAGAGAAAGAGAGAGTCTGGTATTTTTTTTCTTTCCAGAACTCTGACATAGATTTTGCTGTTGCTATTGATTTTGGCTTGGATTCATCCTAATTAGCAAAGGGAACCTAACTGAGATGCCTAAGTTAGAAGCACAGCCACAGTAGGTTCCCTCCATAATCAATGGAAAGAAATAGGTACCTCTGGAGGGCAGATTGGCTCACCCAGGAACAGAGAAGCATTTATTTCACTGCAATGACAATGGAGAGAACGTAGAGTGACTGCATTCCTAGTTTAAATACCTCAGATATTTTATGTTATGTCAGTAAAATGGGGGTCTTTATATACAAGTTGTTCAAACAACAACAAAAATAGTTGAATGGAATAAGTCTCAAGACAGTGTTTGAAACATATTTTTATATTTGAGCTCTGGAGTTTTGAGCTGCACTTTCTCTCTCTCTCTTTTTTTTTTTTTTTTTCTTTTTCTTTGCAGGTTAGATTTCTCACCTAGAAATTATTAATTTTTGGTGTTCCCTCATAGCTTAAATAAAAGATTGGACAACTTGCTAAATTTTATTTGTATGCCAATTGAAATTAATTTAAGATATAAAAATTACACGTTCAATCTCTCCTTGAATCTGTTAGCCTTAATTTGCCTATTCTAGTAGTTTTCAGGAGGCAAATGAGAGTCAGTGAAGCTCCTGATAGAAGGAAAAGCATTATTCAATATGAACTTAAAGGAATCCAAGGCCTAGCTGGCCAAGCACATGGCGCAATCAGAGCTTCCCACTTAATTATTTACTTTTCTAGTTTTTCACTCATCGTCACAAGGTCTCAATCTTCTTCAGGCTTTTGGACATTGCTGCAAAAGTATGTCACAAATGACTGAAAAAATTGTCATTACGTTTGCCCCAGGATTCCAGGGAGGAGGTAGGGGGGAACAGAAAACATATTCTGTATTTCTTCTATCCAAAGATTTACACTTTTGTAAAATTTAGTGAATTTTGCTTGTGTCTGTTTAGTAATTCCCTCCCTTCATTGAAAGGATCCAAAAAATCTCTTTGAGAATTACATCTCAATTTTGGGGTTTCTATATAAAAATCAATAACAGAATATATACTCATATATCTGACTTTAAATAAAGACCAATACCTCTTGATTTCTGTGTCCTGAAACTTTTGTAAACTTCTGTGGGAACCTGTGACTCACTTTCATTGGAAATTCAACAGGATTATGTCTGAAGGGGTGCATCCCAGACCCTGATGTGTTATGAAGCTGTGCATTTACATGGTTGAAATCATATCCCAAAGAAACTCTCCAGCAGTAAATGCTGGAAACTTCAACCATCAAGCTGTAAATGGCTCTTTTCTCTCAGATATGCTCACAAGTAGCACAGTATACCAAAGACTTGCTTTCTTTCTGGAGAGGCACGTGTCTCTGCAAACCATGTTGTACTCAGGCAGCATTCATGTATCGTAATGAGAGGCTGAGTGCAGACTAAACAGACAAAGTGAGGGAGACCGTAAGGGGAGAAAAAGGATCTCAGGGTGGGAGGGGGGCTTTATCATTTGTTTCACATATTCTAGGCTCAATTAACACATCTTGAGGATTCTTATGACATTGCCAACAAGAATTAATACGGAAGTTATGCATTTTACCTTTTATCTCAATTGTTTTGCACGAGACTGGCAAACTTGAAAAGCTGCTAATTTAGTAGTCAGCAGTGTCAAATAAAATTTCTAAACTGTATGTCTATAAAAGAACATCTTTGCAATAAGGCATAGCAAATATGCTTGCAAAACAGTTCAGTCAGCAAACCTGTTTTAGGTTTTGAAATATCTGGCAATGACATTTATTAGAACAAAACTATAATATATCAGCGATATAAAAAGCTGTCTCTTCATCACTGGCACTTTATTATAGGCACTAATTTTGTGCAAAATCCTTTAGATTCTTTGCAAAACACCTGCTGAACTTAAAGAAATATGGTTACTGCTTGTGCTGAGACAGATGTAGCTTAATCACATAATACTGAATTTGACTTTTCTGTGCCTCACAATAAATGAACTGAACATACCAGTGCAGGAGATTTAAATCTTGCTCCAATTTGAATATTGTGTTCACTGACTGGAGGGCCTGAGCTAAAGCAATCTTCCCCAGGTCTCCAACACTACATGAAGCGCAATTCTGTGTTAGCCACTTTTTTAATTAAAAAAAAATATATTAAAATTAGCTCAAACACTATAATGAAGGTCAGACCTCTCCTTTACAATTTCCTTTTCTTTTCTTTGTTACTTTCTTACCTTGTTTGTCTGCATATTTTTATTTTTCTAGGATATTTGAAGATTCCATGTTTAGAAAGGAAATTGCACTGAGGGCAGCTAAGATGATCATCATGAGCTAGAATGAGATGAAATAAGGCAGGACACTTTCTTCGTCTGTCATCAACTACACATGATTAGTTTTATGCATTGATTGATTTTTAGTGGTAAGATAAGCCAATTTCTATGATTTTCAGTCATCCTAGTGGTGTTCAGATTAAAATCCAAACTTGTTTGCTCTTTTCTTTTTTCTCATTCCTTTTTTTTTTTTTTTTTTTTATGGATGATGGAGTTTCTGGGAGTATGTACACTCATGCTTTTGAGTGTGACAATTTCATATGTTCTTGGTCCTGTATGTGCTTGTAAAAGAATATCTGTGAATCCAACTATACCATATCTGTACATAATGTAGAGAGGTATGTAATACACACATTTCAATGCACAAATACTCATAAACATATTTATAGGATACGTATGTTACATTTCACTGTGTGTATATTTTTCTCTATATATCGAGTCTTATTTACACTGTAATGTTAAATAACAGTACTTTAATTTTACTTCTTCAGATGAGCTGTGTGCTTCATAAAAACACATAAAACAATGAAACCTCATGAATATTTATATCAATGGCTACATAGCATTATAGTCATAATCCCTGGAACTGGTTCTCACCGGTTCAGATTTAATTATCAAGTTCAGTTTTAATTGCATTCTTCTAAATTACAAAAAAAAGAAAAAAAGAAAAAAAAAGAAATAACTCACAAGTACTCTGCTGGGCTGGTGCATCCATGACTGGTTTCTACAATCCTTTCCTTAGTGTGTAATGGTGAGCCAAAGACAGGGACGTGATTCAGAGGTTTCTCTTGAATCCAACTTACTTAATGTTAATGCTTCTCCCACCTTAAATATAAAACAAAAATCCTATTGCCAGTTGTTGCAGCAGACAAGTTTAACTAAATATACTTTTAGATAGCCTCTTTTTTTTTTTTTTTTTTCCTTTTTAGCTGGTTTTGATTTTTGATTGCATGCTGCCTACTCATAAAATAAACTTTGGTAGTGTTGGCTGAAGAAATCTAGGGGAAAATCATCTTTCTGGAGGCAATCAGCTTGAGCTCTGTGTGTCAGTTGTCTTCTGCATTAAACTCCACAGGATCTCTTTACTCACATATCAGAGGTGTTTGATTTTCTTTAAATTTAATCTATAATGAAACAGTGAGCAAAATTCTCTATCAAATCCTTTGGTATAAAAGACAGAATATATTGATTTCCCAGGACAGAAGATGAGTCTGTAACACACACGCACACACACACACACACACCGCCCAGATCCTGACCACCCTTCCAGGACCTATTCTACCTGAGAAACCCCAAAATCACTTTAACTAGAAAAATCAGTCCACCAACTAAGAACAGCCATGCACACTTTCTTCACCTTTCCTTTTTCTTCAACTTTCCCTATCAACCTTCAACCACATCAGGGGTCACCATTTGTCCCATCCTCAAGCAAGACTATTAAGCAGCCAGTACCAATGTCACACCCTGAATTTGCTGAATTTCAGCCCTGAATTTTATCCTCCCATCTCCCTGCTGTCCAGAGAAGAAATATAGAATCCTTCATCCTTTAATATATCAGCTCCAATGTGCACATAGGTAGACATTAGTAAAAATCAAATGCTTTTTTAGTTCTCCCTGCTTCAGTCATCCAGAGATCCTGTGTCCTGTTCCCCAGCTGTGTAATCACAGGAAGTTAGCTACTCTTATCATTTCTTGCAGATGAAGGTCCTGACAGTACCTCAAGCTATTACCCTGTTCAGGCAGAATGTGAAATGAAAGATTCAAGGTTCATGCTCTCTGTGTAAAGTTGCTGATCTGTATCCAAAAGTCTTGCAAATGATCTGAGCTCAAGTCCATCATTTTCAAAAATAAAATAAAATAAATTAAAATAAATAAATAAAAAAATGGATGTTTCTTCTCAAGTGTCTATTTACCTGATAAAGTAAAATCCTGCCTAAGAAGAGTCATACTCCCTACTGACTGAACATGGGTGTTTTTAAAGCATTAGCAACTATTTTAGAAGATAAATCTGGAGATTTGTTCTCAGGATGTTCATGAACCATTTCACTCAAAGCTGCTCGCAGGCAAACTGCGTAAGCAGGTGCCTAATTGTAAGCATATGAACAGTCGCGCTGATTTGAGCAGGGCTGCTCTGACACCCAGGATACCTGCTCAATCCCTGCATGCTAAAGGAATGTAAATTATAAACAGTGAATTAAAGCTTTAGTCAGTTTTTATTTTGAAGTATATTCTAAGGAAGCTGAACATGAGTTTGTATATTAAAATTCAGATCCGTATAGGATATATATATATATATATATACATTTATACACAAAATAACACAGTGTTGAAAGTGGTATAGCAAATTCATAGCCAATGAATTTGTTAAAGATGAGGAAGGACAAAAACAAATCAGAGGAATAACTAGTAGTTTTTGGTAGTTTCTGATGGTCAGAAAAAATGATCTAGAGAAGAATCCCAAAGAGTTGGTCTATATATTTCAATCCAGTACCATAAGAGAGATCCAAAAGACCCATCATCCTGGAGTTAGTCTGGCAAGGGACAGGTAGAAACAGGAAAGGTTAAATCAATGAGATGACTAGTTTCCACTGCAATCTAATAACCCAAGACAAAAAGTTTTATAGTCTTATCACCACCAAAACTACAGCAACATGCTTAACACTATACATTAATAATTTTTTCTTTCCTCTGTGGCATTATTCCTGTTACTTTTTTTCCTAATTTGAGATTACATAGGATGTTTTTGTTTGTCTATTTGTTTTTAGATTTGCTGGATGTTATTACAATAAAAGAGCAAGAAAGAGCTATTCTTCATTTTTTTTCTGAGAAATGCTTGTTGCACACACAGCATAACAGGGCGCTTTCTAACTGCCTGAATTTTGAAGCCACAACCATAGTAAAAAGAGTAATCAAAAAAAATTGAAGGAAAAAAAAAAAGTATAAGAGAAAGAGTGGAAGAAAAGTCCAGGGCACAACTATATATAAAGCTGGATACAGGCAAGTTGTGTCCCAGGAAGAATCAATAAAGGCAATCATGTACAATCAACACTTATGTGAATTTAAGTCGTGTGACTGTAAAGCTTAAAATAGAGATGCATTACAGCAGATGGCAGCTTGTAGAGGAAAAGCATAGGTGCAAGAAGTGCTGTCCTTTGAGGAGATTTCACAGAGGTGTTATTGGCAGGGAGAATATCTTTTTTTTTTTCTTTTTTTTTTCCCCAAAGTGAAAGAGGCCGGTTTCTGAGAAAATCATAGTCCAAGACAGAAGTTGTAGGGGGTTGTATGAGCAAGGCATTTCAGAGATGTTTAAGTGCATTTATATGCAGTATGGCTGAATAAGAAAAAAAAGGGGGGGGGGGGGGGAAGGTTGAAGGCCTTCTGTCAAGCAGTTCTCCTTCCTTTCTTTCTCTCTCTCTCTTTTTTTTTTTTTTTTCTCACCTTCCTTTCACAGTCAATTTGCTGCAAGTTGTATCTTGAAAAGAACGTGCTGACATCTAGCAGTGTGGCTAACCTGTTAGGGAGCTTTTCAATATTTATACCCTGTAACCCCTGATAAGACTTCCTTCTTCTAAATAAAGTCTTGCATCTCTCCTTGGGGACCTTTTAGAACATTTTTATAACTTAAAACTGCATTTATTTTTATGTTTTTCTTTCTATTCAGTAGTCACTTTCTCTCAATTTCTTTCTCTTAACACTTGATATTTCATTCCTTCCTTGGAGTTTCATCTGCCCAAATATATTTAGACTGTTGGTCTCAGCATTTTAATTTTGAAGAACATAACAAAATGGCTTTGTCACGGTGGGGGAAACCTGAGGGGAATGAGTGTGCCCAGCAGTCACCTCCTCTTGGCATAAACGAAGGAACAAAGGGCCCTTTGTTTAGAAGCAGCTGAAACAAGGAGAGCCACCGCCCCAAATGCAGGCCACGCATAAAATAAATCTGGAATATGTGGGTGGAAATATTCACAGTGGTCTGAATCAACAGTGGGGTGGAAAGAGGGAGAGTTTCTTTGTTTGCAGCTGTGCAGAGAAAGGGTGGGAAGAGAAGGTTGAAGGGGCAGATGCAGAAATAGAAGTAATAGAATAGGGCCAGACAGCCACAAATGGCCTGAAAACATGGCTATGAGGAAAAAAAAAAAAAAAAAAAGACAAAAGAAAAAAAAAAAAAGAAACAAAGGCAGAAGAGGAGAAGAAAGAGTATGACCAGGCCCTGGCAAAAGATAGGAACTACCAAAGTTACTTCCACAGCCAAACTTCTCCTGTGTTCAAACATCAAGGTTGTGCATGTGTTCAAATCAACAAACTGGAAAAAAATAAATCATTTTTTCTCTCTGGAGTTAAACAAGATCCAGACACACTCTACTCCTTTCTGTGCATACCCTCATGAATTGTTTTGGTCAGAGGAATGTTTTTTTTGGATATCTCTGCAAAGGGTAGATATATGGGTTTCTGTCTATCATGTAGTTCTGTTACCTGCAGAGACCCTGACTGGGCTCTTTCCATCACAGTGATGGCCCTGAAGGAAAGTCATTGTTATCATTTACATGGTAAAAATCTTATCCTGAGTAGGCCTATCCAAGTCTGCCTGTTGCCAATGGCAAAGATTTACCCCAAACCAATTTGACAAAAGCAGCTTTCTGTCTATTAGAAAAAAAGACATAAATTTGGAGAGGGCTTTCATGATTACTCAGGTCAATTCCATACTTTCCTTTGTTGTTTTCTTAATTTCATTGTTAAAAATCTTCATGACCTGCTAAACACTGTTGTCTATGTCTTGTTTGCTCTGCTGTTCAGATTTTGCCTCATTTTCTCTGCTTTGATGGTTTACTATTGTTCATTTTTGAACCTTGCTGCTTTTTCAGACTTTATCAGTAAGACAAATGGCAGCATTACCTATTTACACCCCCCAGTGAGTTTTCTCAGACATGAACAGAAACAGAATCTTTCCATTTGGAGTCCAAATATAATTTTGCCATTTTATATATATCACTTTTCGTTCTTCTGCCATTAGATCTGATATATTCTTTCCCCCCTTTTTTATGCAAAATGAGAAATTGCTTACTTTTGTCACTGGGAAAAGAACTGTTTTTCTCTGTGTTAGCTTCTGACAACCAGTTGGTATTTGGATTTGCTGGTATGCAATGTATTGCTTTTGCTATACTGAACTTGCATTAATTTGCTACACTGATATTGTGCTAAATACAAAGAAAAACAGAAATAAAAGCAAAAGCATTTTCCAGCAAAATTTACAGGAGAGTTCAAATATTACAGGGGATCATTGACAATATCTGAGAGTTACTCAGTAGTCTTCTTTTAAGCTGTTAGCATTTGCTCTCAAAAAGCAAATGTCAACCTAGAACATTGAGAACTGAGAAAAACTTTCTATTCATCTTATCTTTGATTTGAGTTGCTTGGTTTTTTTCCATGATATTTTTAATTGAGATTCTCACAGAAGAAACCTTTCTTGGTTTACTCCTCAAAGGGAGAAAAAAAAATGCCCTCAGTGATCAGTCAGAAGTGAAAGCACTTTCTTTCAGTCTCTTTTCTTCCCATTTCCCACTTTCTTCCTAACTGTAGAGCCATGGGGGATGGAAATTGAGGCAGAGTAAATATTAGGAAAGCAACTGTGGAAAGAAATGATGAGAAGAGGTTCATATCCTTGTTTATTTGACGTTAAGCCAGACCTCAGAGAATGTCACACTTTTCACATCACACTGCACAAAACGACTAACAAGCCCCAAACCATTATTTTAAACTCTAAAGAGACACCAAAGATGAAGAAACAGATGTAGTATTTTATTTCATCATTATAAAATGCTCAAATATGGGAGAGCTGCAGGTTAATAACAGTATGGCTTGTAGAGGAGATACCACAAACTGAGTGCAAACTCAGGACACTGTCTGGGATTTTCAGGGTGCAGAATAGATGTGCATGAAGTAGAGCCTTTACAGGAGGGTTGCCTTATTTTACATTTAAACAGCTACTTCTTAATAACTCCCTGTGTAACATGGAGTCAATGTCTCAATTTCCTTCAAACTTTTGGGCAAACACTCATGGTGCTGCATCACCCACCATCTCCTACACGGGAGCAAGAATGAAAGATGCAGGGGATCCACAGGGACATGCTTGCATACCAAAGGAAGTATTTGGTACAGCTACACCTCTGCAATGAACAGAAGCTGTGCTTCTATTTCACTGCCTATTTGCCTGGACACTAATTCATAGTACATTCCCTCTCCCCACTCAACCCTTTATCCAGAGCATGATAGATTTATTGGGCTGGGTCTTCATGTGGTGTAAATTGGCATTGTTGCATTGATTCCTGTGGGGCTGTGTTGATTTATGCCAGCTGAGGATCTGGTCCATTTTCATGATATTCAACATCAATCCTTGCATCCCATTTTCCCATCCGTAGACTTTTTTCAGTTGTGCCTCTGAGAAGAAAATGCAAATGAGTTAAGGGGCTGTCACCAGCCCAGAGAAGAATTTGTTTTTCTTTTCTTTGTGACCAGCATCTCTCCTGTTAATTTCCACGGCAGGCCCCTCACAAGTTTCTCCAAAACTTTTTACCATGCCCTCATGAGGATGTCAGCTCCTATTCCAGACTGAAACATTAAGAAGGGAAGTTATTAGCTATTCTCTTTACATACTCTTTCTTTATGTCTGAATTATTAGAAGGATGAATGCTGGTCATCAAAAGAAATAATGAGTTTTCGAAAGTGAAAATGAAAGTGGCAAAAACAAAAGAAATCTGATCTTGGCAGAGGGGTCCACAGAGAAGAGGAACAAAGAGGTAGAAGATAAAAAAGAGACAGGGAAAAAAAAAAAAAAAAGAACCAAAAAGCAAAAGAAAAGAAAGAAAAGGGAGAAAAAGAAGAAAAGAGAAGAAAAGGGAGGTTTGGAAGGTTTTGGTTTCCCCTTTGGGAAGGGGAAATGCCTGCAAAGTGTTCTTCTTGCCCCTGTCTCTTGCGCTTGTCTTTCTTGGTTTATAATTGATGAAGCCTTGTTACAGCTTTTCTTGGGAAGAAAAAAAAAAATCACCTTTTTGGTCACTCAGTGCTGATACATCTTTTTCCTTTTTTTTTTTTTTTCCCCTTTCCTCCATTCTGCTGAAAAAAAAAATAAAAAGTTGAAAGCAGTTAATAATTAATGTGAAGATTTTGCCTATATTATCTGTCTTCTTTCAACAGTTTAAGCAATTGATTTCCTCAGCTTGAGCCCATGCAGACTCCGTTTAATATGTTGTATCTCCAGCTTACTTCATTGATACCTGTCTGTCTGCTGTTGCAGGAAGCAGAGGTATTCAGATTAGCAGAGCTGTGATGCTGAGATCCTCATTCAAGCTCCTGCTTAGCCACATATCTTCTGTATAGCCATGACCATGCTACTTATTCTATCTGTTCTGGGTTTCTATTTATCCAAAGCACCATTGTATTTTGCTACCTTCTAGGGAAGTGGCATGAAAGAAGTCTAGGAGGGTAAACGTGTACCACAACAGTATTTGAGATAGAGTTGCTTTCTAAAACCGGCAAAGATTGTTTCACTTCTGAACAACAGGTGTAATTTGGTACTTCTCCAAGAGACTTTTTCTTTCTTCTCCTTTTCTTCAGTATTCAGAGATGAAATCTCTACCTATATAATATACAAATTGAGTGAGGCCAAATGAAATAATGGAAGACTCTCTGTGAAAGTAAAAAATACAAAATTTAAAAGTGTATTATTTTTGCTTGAACTTGGGTGTCACACTTCCCTATCTTAAATTTTTTTCACCCTTACCCACTTCAGATTAGCTAGGTACTTTTCAAACAGTGGAGCATAAAATTTCTGGTTCTTCCAGAATTGGTATGATAGAAATTCCTCCAGGAGGACTATGCATTTGTGGTTATCTCTGCCTCTGTCTAGACATTCTTTGACTGCTTCTACCAGGCAGTGAACAGTCTTCAACTCAAAATTTGTCATACTATTAAACTCTAAAATAAGCTATACATTTTTAAATCTTGGGAGGTTATTTGCCTTGGAGAGACAGTAATACACTGTACCTTGTCTAAATATATGAACCCTGAACCATGTTAAACTTATGGAAATATGTCTGGGTGACCTCAAGAACATACAGAGGCAGCAGCGCTGTCTCTTCTGTGGTCATGGTTCTCCATCACAGCTTCATAGTCTTGCAGGGTAACTCAAAGAGGACATTAACAAATCTTGAGGAAGGGCCATTTTGCCTTTTTTTTTTTTCTTTAATTCCTCTTCACAATCTATGAGATATTTCTGCATCTGAAAATACTAATTAATGTAAATCTGTGGGATATCCTCCTGGGAGTCACTTACCTTGTATCACAGACCATCTCCTGAGAGCGGTGGATCTCAGCTGCAGTCCTGTGAAAAAAACAAAGTGATCCTCTACCTTAGATGAACTGTGATCAAGACACTCTATAATAAAAAGGGAAAGAATCTCAGGACAACTGATACAAGCTTCATAGAATAATGAAATATGCAATTGCAAAATAACTAATGGAAATGATAAAAAATACACTCTTAGGACTGTTTGATACTTCCTTTTGAAGGTTTCAAATGAATAGAGATAAAAGCTTGTTGAGAGTCTGCATTTCAGTGTGAGTGATTTTGAAAAATAGATATTTATTATGTTTTTCAACAAAAAAAAATCTTCAAAAAACTATGTTGTGGAAAAATCCATAAACTTGCAGTGTTTCTAAAAGATCAGTAACTGAACATGTAAAAACACAGGGATTTGGGGGGACAAAAAATCAATATTTTGATGGAAAGGAAAGGGAAGTGAAAGGGAAGAGAAAGGGACAAGGAAAGGGACAGGGAAACAGTCAGGGACAGGGAGGGGAGAGGGAGGGAGGGGACAGGGAGGGAGGGGACAGGACGGGACCGGACCAGACCGGACGGGAAAGGAGGGGAGGGGAGGGGAGGGGAGGGGAGGGGAGGGGAGGGGAGGGGAGGGGAGGGGAGGGGAGGGGAGGGGAGGGGAGGGGCGGAGGGGAGGGGAGGGGAGGGGAGGGGAGGGGAGGGGAGGGGAGGGGAGGGGAGGGGAGGGGAGGGGAGGGGAGGGGAGGGGAGGGGAGGGGAGGGGAGGGGAGGGGAGGGGAGGGGAGGGAGGGGAGGGGAGGGGAGGGGAGGGGAGGGGAGGGGAGGGGAGGGGAGGGGAGAGGAGAGGAGAGGAGAGGAGAGGAGAGGAGAGGAGAGGAGAGGAGAGGAGAGGAGAGGAGAGGAGAGGAGAGGAGAGGAGAGGAGAGGAGAGGAGAGGAGAGGAGAGGAGAGGAGAGGAGAGGAGAGGAGAGGAGAGGAGAGGAGAGGAGAGGAGAGGAGAGGAGAGGAGAGGAGAGGAGAGGAGAGGAGAGGAGAGGAGAGGAGAGGAGAGGAGAGGAGAGGAGAGGAGAGGAGAGGAGAGGAGAGGAGAGGAGAGGAGAGGAGAGGAGAGGAGAGGAGACTCGAGGAGAGGAGAGGAGACTCGAGGAGAGGAGAGGAGACTCGAGGAGAGGAGACTCGAGGAGAGGAGACTCGAGGAGAGGAGACTCGAGGAGAGGAGACTCGAGGAGAGGAGACTCGAGGAGAGGAGACTCGAGGAGAGGAGAGGAGAGGAGAGGAGAGGAGAGGAGAGGAGAGGAGAGGAGAGGAGAGGAGAGGAGAGGAGAGGAGAGGAGAGGAGAGGAGAGGAGAGGAGAGGAGAGGAGAGGAGAGGAGAGGAGAGGAGAGGAGAGGAGAGGAGAGGAGAGGAGAGGAGAGGAGAGGAGAGGAGAGGAGAGGAGAGGAGAGGAGAGGAGAGGAGAGGAGAGGAGAGGAGAGGAGAGGAGAGGAGAGGAGAAAGAAAGGAAGAAAGAAAAACTAGTCCTGTTTTTATAAATATTGACGTTGTAAGTAACATTTTCAGAATTTAAATATTTTAGGAAAATATATTTTTGACAGAAAGGAATTTTTCTTCATTAAGTGTGTCTTGATAGCCCTACAAATATATTGTGAATGAAGCAAATATATATATATATATATTCTACATCTTATTATATTGACTTTTATTTGTAGCCAAAATAATTGTATAATCACAGACCAGTTTGGCAACCTCATTCCTATGAAAAGGCGATGACTATTAGCCAATGGGAATTCAGGCCTTTTGACTCTATGTTACCCTCTACTATCCTTAACTTAAGAGACCTGTATGGAAAGCCTGTCATTGTGTTTTAAAGCAATGAGCACTGCACAAACAAGAATTATGTTATGGCTATACACTTTTTCCTTCCTTTTGATAGTACTACTTCCATTTCATTTTAATTATCACTGGAGAACCTTAATGTCTTAATGTCTTAATGAGATGTTGGGTCTTAAATTGCAAGCAATGTACATTTTTTTTCCACATTTTTTAGAATCTGAGAGCATCAAAAGAGGCCAGCACTGTCTTCTGATTTCCTTTGAGATATATGATAAGTTATTATGATGTGTCACTTACTTAATCATACTCAAGGGTGTTAATATTTTGTGACATGTTATGAATGATAAGGTGTAACTCAGAAGTTACCTTCTGTCACAACTGTCAAGTAGGACATGAAATCAGGTCCCACTGGTAAAATTTAGTTATCTACGTAACTAATTCAGGACAAGGACTTCAATATGTTGTTGCTGCACTATCCCAGGGAAGTATGTTAACAGAGCAGAAGGTAAGGGAATCTTGTTCAGTTTCTTTACTCATCAGTTGCATGTTTAGCCCTGAATTTGGGTGTGCTGTTCCATGTACCAAATTCTTTTTCCTTTGCCATTTAAAGAAAAATTCCATCTATCAGAGCAAGAAAGGTGTCTGCTCTGATATACTCCTCTTGAAATCAATGGGATACAGATTTCACCAACACCAGCAATGTCAATGTGGTAGAGAAATACATGCAAATGCAATAATATTAGATCTCCATAGATAATGGAGAAGAATCAAAGGTCTTTAAAACAGAACTGCTAAAAAGAGTTATAAAAAATTGGTTATTCTTCCTCTCAGCACAAGAATTCTGGAGTACACAATAAAATTATTAGGCACTGGGGTAAAATATACTTTTTTTTTTTTTCTTTTTCGCGTGTATTATATGCCAATCTTGCAAACCTATTACCACAGACTGTACTAGAAACCAAAACTATAAATTGCATACATAATGACTGTATTCATTTCTAAAAAATAAATTTGTTGATAACGTTGAGCTGTTGATAACTCCAGGCTGGGAATGATAAGGTTGAATCCCTGTGGGTTAGGATCCGCGGGAAGGCCGGCAAGGCTAGCTTCCTGGTCGGGGTCTGTTATTGACCGCCGAACCAGGATGAGGAGACGGATGAGGAGTTTTATAGGCAACTGACAGAAGTTGCAAAATCGTCGGCGCTTGTCCTCGTGGGGGACTTCAACTTCCCGGACATATCCTGGAAACACAACACGGCACAGAGAAAGTAGTCTAGGAGGTTTCTGGAGAGCGTGGGAGATAGCTTCCTGACGCAGCTGGTCAGCGAACCTACCAGGGGTGGTGCCCCGCTAGACCTTCTCTTCACAAACAGAGAAGGACTGGTGGGAGATGTGGTGGTCGGAAACTGTCTTGGGCAGAGTGACCACAAAATGGTAGAGTTCTCTATTCTTGGCGAGGCCAGGAAGGGGACCAGTAAAACTGCTGTCTTGGACTTCCGGAGGGCTGACTTTGAGCTGCTCAGGACGCTGGTTGGCCGAGTCCCTTGGGAGGCGGTTCTGAAGGGCAGAGGAGTCCAGGAAGGCTGGGCGCTCCTCAAGAAGGAAATCGTGATGGCACAGGAGCGGTCCGTCCCCACGTGTCCAAAGACGAGCCGGCGTGGAAGAAGACCGGCCTGGCTCAACAGAGAGTTGCGGCTTGTGCTTAGCAGAAAAAAGAGGGTTTATAATCTTTGGAAAAAAGGGCGGGCCACTGAGGAGGACTACAAGGATGTAGCGAGGCTGTGCAGGGAGAAAATTAGAAAGGCCAAAGCTCATCTGGAGCTCAACCTGGCTACTGCCGTTAAAGACAACAAAAAATCCTTTTACAAATATATCAACGCGAAATGGAGGACTAAGGAGAACCTCCATCCTTTACTGGATGCGAGGGGAAACCTAGTTACTAAGGATGAGGAAAAGGCTGAGGTGCTTAATGCCTTCTTTGCCTCAGTCTTTAGCGGCAATACCGGTTGTTCTCTGGATACCCAGTGCCTTGAGCTGGTGGAAGGGGATGGGGAGCAGGATGTGGCCTTCGCTATCCATGAGGAAATGGTTGGCGACCTGCTACGGAGCTTGGATGTGCGCAAGTCGATGGGGCAGGATGGGATGCACCCGTGGGTACTGAAAGAACTGGCGGAGGAGCTGGCCAAGCCGCTTACCATCATTTATCGGAAGTTCTGGCTATCGGGGGAGGTCCCAGTTGACTGGCGGCTAGCAAATGTGACGCCCATCTATAAGAAGGGCCGCAGGGCAGACCCGGGGAACTATAGGCCTGTCAGTTTGACCTCAGTGCCAGGAAAGGTCATGGAGCAGATTATCTTGAGTGTCATCACGCGGCACTTGCAGGGCAACCAGGCGATCAGGCCCAGTCAGCATGGGTTTATGAAAGGCAGGTCCTGCTTGACGAACCTGATCTCCTTCTATGACCAAGTGACGCGCTTGGTGGATGAGGGAAAGGCTGTGGATGTGGTTTACCTTGACCTCAGTAAGGCTTTTGACACAGTTCCCCACAACATTCTCCTCAAGAAACTGGCTGCTCGGGGCTTGGACTGGCGTACGCTTCGCTGGGTTAGAAACTGGCTGGATAGCCGGGCCCAGAGAGTTGTGGTGAATGGAGTCAAATCTGGTTGGAGGCCGGTCACTAGTGGTGTCCCCCAGGGCTCGGTACTGGGGTCAGTCCTCTTTAATATCTTTATCGATGATCTGGATGAGGGCGTCCAGTGCACCCTCAGTAAGTTTGCAGATGACACCAAGCTAAGTGCGTGTGTCGATCTGCTCGAGGGTAGGAAGGCTGTGCAGGAGGATCTGGATAGGCTGGAGCGATGGGCTGAGGTCAACTGTATGAAGTTCAACAAGGCCAAGTGCCGGGTCCTGCACCTGGGGCGCAACAACCCCAAGCAGAGCTACAGGCTGGGAGATGAGTGGCTGGAAAGCTGCCTGGCCGAGAGGGACCTGGGAGTATTGGTTGATAGTCGGCTGAATATGAGCCAGCAGTGTGCCCAGGTGGCCAAGAAGGCCAACAGCATCCTGGCCTGCATAAGAAGCAGTGTGGCCAGCAGGTCTAGGGAAGTGATTGTGCCCCTGTACTCGGCTCTGGTGAGGCCGCACCTCGAGTACTGTGTTCAGTTTTGGGCCCCTCGCTACAGGAAGGACATGGACGTGCTCGAGCGAGTCCAGAGAAGGGCGACCAAGCTGGTGAGGGGTCTGGAGAACAAGTCTTACGAGGAGCAGCTGAGGGAGCTGGGCTTGTTCAGCCTGGAGAAGAGAAGGCTCAGGGGCGACCTTATCGCTCTCTACAGTTACCTTAAAGGAGGCTGTAAAGAGGTGGGGGTTGGTCTGTTCTCCCACGTGCCTGGTGACAGGACGAGGGGGAATGGGCGAAAGTTGCGACAGGGGAGTTTTAGGTTGGATGTTAGGAAGTACTTCTTTACCGAAAGGGTTATTAAGCATTGGAATGGGCTGCCCAGGGAGGTGGTGGAGTCACCATCCCTGGAGGTCTTTAAAAGACGTTTAGATGTAGAGCTTAGCGATATGGTTTAGTGGAGTACTTAGTGTTAGGTCGGAGGTTGGACTCGATGATCTTGAGGTCTCTTCCAACCTAGAAATCTGTGATACTGTGATACTGTGATAAATTTATTATGAATCCTACTAAGACGACCCAATTTCTACAACATTTGAAGACAGCTTCATGCAGTATCAATGACTGACGTAACCATTGGGTGCACACCCAAAGAAAAATGAAGACAGAAGCTCCTTTCCTTCTAAAATCATCCTGCATTAAGAGACTACCAAGGTTGCTATGATCTCAAAGTCATGAGTATCTTTTGGATGCAAGTTTGTGGCATTGGAAAATAGCATTAAGTACATGTTAGTTTGTATGGAACAGAAATTATGTGGAAAAGAAATGAACTCTTCAGACCTATCCAACATCCTTCCAAGACACATGATCCACTCCAGTAAGACAATGTAAATAGTAAAAGTGTACAATCATTTCATGAAAAATAACTCTTTTAAATCGGCAGATGTCACTACCCAATGCGTGCCGTTGAAAAGTCAAGTACTGTGAATCTGAACAATCCTACATCTCAGAAATAAAGGTGTCCTGTAGAACAACCTACATCTGTAATCATGGAGAAGATCCTGAAAACTAAATTCAATAGATAAGTTCCGGAGTGAGGGAAAGGCTATGATTAACATATAAATTTATATCTTAGAGAGAACTGGATTCACTTTTTCTGCCCAAACCAGTAAGAATATCTCCTCAAATATCTTTAAGAGTCTAACCTGATCTTCTCTGTTCTTCCTCCATAAAGCAGGGATGCTGACAAATCCCAGCCTTGTTGAATGGATCTGCTAAAATTTGGCAGTGTTCAGGAACTATAACATAACATAATTCATAACTACAACATAATTATGTCTTTAAAGACAAAATGTTATTCTAAGCATTCTAACATCTTTTACCCTTTCTATAGGTCAAACAGAAGTCCCAAGGCTGTATGTTTTCCCCAGGCTGTCAGAGCATTAGGATACGGTTCCACATTTTCTGGTTGACACCCATCTCTGTTCCAAATACATAAAGAATAATAGAAGGAGGTCAGGGGCCAATTATTCTGATTAGTCACCAATGTCAGACCAAGAAGTAATGGGATGAAGCTGCAACAAAGGGAAAATTTAAGTTAATGATTAAGACAAACTTTATAACTATTAGGATAGCTAGAGCCATGGAACAAACTGTCAAGGGAGGTCACAGAACCACTTTCACTTAGAAACTTTGAAGGGCGGACTTATAATCAGTCTAACAGTAATGGCTTAAGGAAAATGAAATCAGTCTTGCTGTGAATCAGAAGCATAAGGTATGCCACCCACTAGGGTCCCTCTTCCAGCCCTAATGATTCAGTGTTGAATCTATGGACGAAAATAATTCTCTGTTCTTGTAGAAAAAAAAGAAATAATAAAAAAAAAAAAGAGGAGATAAAGGTGCTGGTGTATATCTTGACTAATACTCTGATAATATTCTCAGCATGTCTAATTGGGTGCCACTATACCTGAAGGTTTTAAAGAATATTAACGGTGATTTTACCCAATACTTACCACTTTTATCCAAGCATCTCAGACCCCATTACAAGGTCTGCGAAGCTCTATTAACCTATCAAGCTTCACAACAGGAATATGTTGTGTTCAATTGATTATTGTGACAAATTCAGCTGTGTCATGAGACTTGAGGATTTATTTCTAAATCATAATAAAGAAATTGAAGTACTGACAAATTCAGGACTGAGTTGAAAAGATTGAGTTTATCAGGCAAAATTGGTGCTACATTGAAGGCAGATGGACAATTAATTTGTCCTCTGGGCAATGTCCACAGAGCTATCAGAATTGAGCTTTGTGGATAACGCATGTCTCACACATTCTCACACTCACTTTTATAGTTGGTTAAATATTGGGCCAAACAAGGCATTGCTGGCAGTGTAATTTCTTTAGCACTACGGATAAAAGAAAACCTCTTTCCAGAAAGCAAGCCCTGGGAGTTCCTTGTATTAATTCCTACACGGAGTCCAAATTGTATGTTTGAAGTAGGAAAAGTATAGCAAACCCATTTTAAGAACACCTAGAGATGGAAAATCTACCACCATCTTTGGTAAATAGTTCCTGTGGTTAGTCTTCTTGCTGTTTAAATCTGTGATTTATTTTCAGTTCGAATTTCTGTAGCTTTAACATCCAACCTTTAAACAACGCTACAGCTTTGTCCACAATGTTCTTTACGTAGATACTTACAGACTAATCAAATCTCCCCATGTGTTTTACCTCTGCCAAGCCAAACCAAATGAAATACTGAATTCATACAGGGAGACATAAGAATAATTCATGTCTGAACCCTGATGTGAAAAAGATTTTACAAAGGAAATCTGGAAGAGCAGCAGCTATAGCCGCGTTTAAAAAATGGGTCACTACCTCCTTGCATTATCCTTCTGTTTGTATAGTCAGCTTTAATTCTTTTTTCTCCCTTGGATTTGTAATGGCACACTTGGTCCCAATTGTTCACTTACACCCAGCTTACCAAGCAATCCAGAGAGCTCTAACTAAGTCATCTGTTTTGCTCATTATTTACTACCCAGCCCAAATTTATGTCATCTGAAAATACCCTCTGTAGTGATTTTCTGTTTATTTTTTTTCCCCAGGTCCTTGTTAAAACTATTTAATAATGATATGTATGAACCAACACCTCTCTGGAATTCCACTGAAAGGAGTTTTTGAGGGCTGATTGCTCATTTTATGTGATATTTTGGGATCCAATACTCAGTATTTTTTCATCTGTGCAAAATAAGCTATATTAATTATAAAACTGGCACTACCAATTCCCTCTTCCTTTTTTTTTTTTTTTTTTCAGAGAACTGTTTTAACTTCTTGTTGCAAGAGTGTTCTTATAATCAGCCAACCCTTGTTCAGGACTTTGAAGTTTTTGTTTGCATCCCATAACACCAGTCTTCCAAAGACGTAATGATTAAAGCATTAAAAATGAATTTAGTCTACTTCACCTTTCCATCGCTCTTCAAATACCTTTAGTTTCCAAGAACAAATCAAGTTCAGGCAAGAATTATGAAAGTTCTCAGAGGACAGCGAGGCACTATCCACCAGGAACAGCAGTTCTGGTAAGCATAAATTCTTTTCTTCTTATGGTCAGTTCAATTACACCAAAAACATGCTGCAGCCTCAGATCAGGAAAAAAAAAAAAAAATAGAAAGAAATCACATTTAAAAGATAGGTACAGCAACCCTTTGAACAGAACAATTATGTCAAACTTTAGATCTGGACACCAATCAGCAATGTGGCAACTGAATCCCTTGTTGCAGACAAAATGCTGTAGTAAACGTTCAAGAGACAGGGAAGGGAGTGGGGAGGAGGAAGTGAAAGAGGGAGATATTAAATTTCATCACATTAGGATTGATTTAAAGATTGTTTGGGAGCTACTTTCATTTTCATTTTAATATTATTAGGAGATAGCAGCATGTAACAGGCTTTGACACTGAATGCTATGCTTTGCATCAGTTGCAGAAGTTGCCTGGGGAAGCACTGGGGAGTGGGAAGGAATTGATCAGATTCTTTCTTTTTCATATGGGAGGGAAAAAGTTGTGTGACATTTACAAAGTCATCTATCATCTGAACAACGGGCTAGAAGACAAGTTCCTACACTTCATGCTTTTTTTTTTTTTTTAAGCCCATACACATCCATTTTTGTTGGCCAGTGTTTAAAGGGAAAACTATGTACTTACAGTGATGAAAAACAGTTCTTACTAATTTATACAGCCACCGTTTGTCCCTCTCTCCATTCACTCATTCTGCAAGTGTATTATTCTCTCTATATCAAACCCATTGTCTGTAGGTTTTCAAATGAAAGCATGGAATGGTACCTGAACTGTCACTAACATACTAGCATCAAATAAAACCTTGTCAATATATGTTAAAACATTTTGCAGATAGTTCCAATAACAGGATTTGAGATTTATTACCTGTCTTGTTTTTTTTTTTTTTTTTTTCTTTTTGATGAGGAATCCGAGACAGAGAGAGACATGGAGTGTATTAACTGGAGTCAAACAGTGAAATAAGAGTGAATCAGGGAGTGCTATAACCCAACGCTATGCTCTTCACCAGGGATTATGAACGTACCTGTAAAAGACATCTAACAGAACTAGGGCTTGACTGTATGCTTTCAAGGAGGTTTCCTTTGTTTTGTTTTGCTTTGTTTTGTTTTGCTTTGTTTTGTTTTATTTATTTTATTATTTTATTTTATTTTATTTTATTTTATTTTATTTTATTTTATTTTATTTTATTTTATTTTATTTTATTTTATTTTATTATTTTATTTTATTTTATTTTATTTTATTTTATTTTATTTTATTATTTGTTTTTATTTCATTTCATTTTATTTTATTTTCAGTTGCTCATCTCTGTTCATCCATTTCATCCCAAATCCCAGGATCAAGTGTCATTAAAGGCCTATTAGGGTTACTGAACAGGGTTCCTCCTCCACTGCTGGAGGAGGAAAAAGGCATCTAAGGATGCTGGGTGTCTGTAATGGGTCTATCAGAGCAGAGGATTACAGGAGAGCCAAAATTGTTGCAGGACCAGGCCAGGTGTGAGGCTTGTCAATAAGCAAGACCCTGAGGTCTGCAATATTCTTTAATTTGCTATCTTTCTTGCCTTCTTAATGCAGAGGGGTGTCAAACTGATCTTGCAGAGTCACTCAGACATTGTCTTAGACTTCTCCCTCTATTTGAAGGCCACAGAAAGTAGAAGTGGATGAAGGAGAGGATCTGGGATGGAACACCCCTTTCTCTGACCTCTCTGTGGTCAATGAGTGAAGAGGACTGACATACCCCACAGAAGTGTTGAAATGAATGCAGCATAAGCAGCTGAATGTTTCTGAATGACATTAACCTTCCCTCCTCTCAAATATGGCATCTAGGATATCAGGTACACCCACAGTCTTTCACCAGAGCTGGTCTGTAATGGCTTCTTGCTCTAAATGTGGAACAGTTTCTTTGGTGATAATACTGTGTATGGCAAGCAGGATAAGAAATCAGTCAGTTTAAGGATCGATGGTATATTACCAGCCACATCCCAGACTGAGGGAACGTGGATGTTTCTGTTAAAGTCAAACACTTTCCCAGAGGAAGACTACATGTCTCTTTTTCTCATGGAAATCATAAGTCTCATCAGTGCAGTAATTCAGCATGTCTCAAATATTTCAGATTAGAAAGGACACCTATAATCCTTTTCTTTTTCTTCTTTCCAAGAGGAGGGAAATTGCTTGATTTGCCAAGCTGTGTCTGTTTTTCTGTAGGTGCTTATGTGAAGAAATTATTGAGATAAAGTTGAGTTTTGTACTTGGATTTGAAAGTGGTTTGTCTGAAAGAGCTGGCCAGTCTATAAAAGCAGCATAATTTGAGGGAAGTCAATGGTCAGACAAAACTGTGAATACAGGGACCTTCCACATTATTATTGCAGTGATTACCGGATAGAAGGCTGATTTCTTATCTTCATTATTTCTGCTTAACCCAATGTCTGTGGATCATGGAGAACAGAACTCAGGACCTGAGCTATTGATTTCAGTTGCTGACAAGATTGATTTATTTGTTTATTCCCTGTGTGGATGACACTGTTACTAAGTTGAATAGTCATGTTTGAGTTTAGTCTTTCTTCCACGTCTTTCTTGGATTAACTAAAAATAGTTTAGTATAGTATAATAGCATCTGCCAGCTGATAAATAACATCACACCTGGTATAGCCTGTAATCCAATAGGCTGAACTTCTTCATATGGCTAGGGCTTGCTTTGAAACCATCATCTGAAGTGAACAGAATGGTTGGAGACATACAACTCCAAACACTGTAACAAGACTCATGCCCTTGACTTGAATGAGATCTAGAGTCCAGCTGGGCCACAATGAGCTCTAAATCAAGCTTCATCAATACAGAAAGTAGTTACAACATGTTTATGCTCTTATAACCCAACCTGCTATCTATCCATCAGACTTCATTCTTAAAAAAATCAATGCTTTTATGTTTATAGTTCAGATGACATCTATCCCACCAGATCCCCTTGTTTCTACCCTGAATTTTTGCCTTCCAATAGAGCAATATTAGCTAAGACCGTCTCCATCAAAGTTCATTACAACTGTGTTACATACCTTATTTGAGATAGATCTAAGCAAATGCAATCATTTATTCTTCTAAAACTCTGAATTTAAAACCAGCAGAAATAATTATCATTGTTCTAAATAGAGGAAAGCCTGTTCAAGCTAAGTTTTTACAGCTTTGGGTCAAATCTGGTGCAGGTGTACATTGAAGAATTCGGCAAGAATTAACCTAGCTAAAGAGTGGAGCCAGCCACAAAGCCTCAAGCCAGCTGTTCTGACTGGCTTATCATGAACCACATGCCTTTGATCAGAAAAGAGGGTCTGAGATGTGCTGAGGTTTATTAACTGCAGGTGTAACATACAAATGTGCTCTCCCCAGAGGAACTTCACAGCCTGTAGTGACACCAGTGGGATTGCAACAGCAATACACATCCCCACCACCTTTCAAAGCCATCATGTAAATACCAAGTTTCATTTCTAGTAATGACACTACAGGTGGATAGTTAAAATGGGTTACCCACATGGGAGGGCCAGGAGATGTTTATGGCTTCACATCTCTGTTTCTTGTCTGCGTGCTTCATGCTCTTTTATCATGGCTACACACTTTCCACTTGCTGCTTCTCCCTGAAGTACAAATCTCTTCCCTCAATTTACTCCCTTGAACCTCATTTTCTGCTATTTTAACTTCTACTCTTAACACCATCTATGCTTCATCAATAAATCTCTCCTACTCATTTATCTCCCTGAGAATCTCAGTTCCTATTTCTATCACTTTTGCTCTCTACCACGAAGTCCTTTTCTTGTTTGACATCCCAGCACACTTAATCACAATGTGGAATAGGGAGAAGCTTTCCTTCAGTGTGGTTGGCACAGCACAGAAAAAAAAATTGTTGCCAACAATGGCAATGAATAAACCTTTCCAATGATCATTATAATGATGAAGTGATATATTTAATACATCCCAGAGACCTTAACCCACTTCAGAACATTATTAAGGAGGTGGTGAAATTGGAGGTGGCACTTGGGTTGTCAGACTCAGGTTCTCTCCATTCTTGAGGGATTTTTTTTTTAGAAAAGTAAACAGCTAAACTACAGGTTTCTACAAAGCACCAGCTCTGTCTCCTTCCTTTATTAGATATCAGTTCCCATTTGGGCCTATAGGGGACAAAAAAAGACAGCTACACATTGAACAGCTCCTGAAGTAGACATGCCATTATGTTCAGTATATTGGTTAGGTTTCCCTCTCATTTTAAATTATTCCCTCTCATTTTAAATTATAAAGGTGTTTTAAATTATAAAGGTGTAGCCCTGTTCCAGACTAATTCCATCTTGCATACAGTTTGAAACTCACTGTACATGACTTTGCAAGGAAAAGACAACAAGGAATTAGGCTATATATTACAAAAAAAAAAAAAAAAAAAGTGCACTTGTATATTGATTCAAGGAAAACTGACTCCACAATCAGTAAGACTGTAAAGTAGGTATGTTTATTCAGCGCTGGGCAGCACAGGCGGTAGTCCCACCAAAGTTGTGCGCACCCTAATGTGGCAACTTGCTTTGGTTATATGCAGTAAAGAGTTACATATGCATGAAGTTTCCCAGTACGCCTATAGATATGCATAACCTATCCCCGCTTAGTATTAAAATTAGCTTCAAGAAGTCATTTCCATAAACTCCTCCCATCTGTGCTTACGCAGTGCCTTCTGGTGGTGGGCACTGAGGGTCGTGAGGATGAAGTAAGATGTCTTCATCAGAGTTGAACTTTTCACCTTGTCTCCTTGTGCATGCTCTCAGAGCCCTTGGTCAGAGTCTGAACCACATGGTTGGTTTGATCCAGCTCTCAGGGTCCGAGGGGCTCCTTGGCGCCTTGCACGTTTGACATTCTTTATCTTCTCCTTTTATGAACAGTCCTCCTTATCTCTGAGCCCTTGGTCACAGTCTGAACCATAAGGTTGGTTTGATCTGGTTCTCGGGGTCTCAGGGGCTTCTGTTATCTGGAGGCCTAAGCGCAGCACAGGCACAGTACATCACAAATGTACCACATATTAAGCAATGAGTGTTGCCTACATATCCATTCTTAATCAATCACTCTCTAATTTCTAACCCCACATCTCAGTATAAGACACTGTTTTCTTTATCATCATCACGCTGTGCTGGAAAGGCTTGGCCTAAATGTACTCCATTTAGGAAAAATAGTCTTTTCAGTCAAAAGCTCCAGGAGATTTTATATAGGTGATGTTCACTATGTTCTCAGTTAAATGTGGCCAGAATTTCATTCACAGTATTCATAACTATTTGTTGTACATGCACAAAAACTGCTTTGGTATTTTCAGTGAACACAAATGGTATTTATTAAAGAAATTTCATTCATTAACTGGCTCATTTGTAAATAGTGTGACTTGGGCATGCCACACTGCTGTATTCTGTTAAGCTGATAGACTAGCTATGATGTAGAGCATTAGACTTCTTTTCACTTACTGTGAAAAATTAGAAATCACTTTTTTACACAATTTGAAAGTTATAAAAAGGACAAATGGAAGTTACAAGAAGGGTCCTCACCTGGACCTTTTCTGATAAAAGGCAGTTTGTATATACAAAATATTGATATTGGTGCAATATGCAGAATGATAGGTGTTTTAAAAGTAGGACATTTATCTAACACAGCAAATGTAAGTCAAGATCTAGGTAAGATTTCATACTTCTCTAGATACAGTTTCGTCTCCTTTCTTTACCACAGACTGAATTGTACTGAAACTGTGAGCAATAATCAGAGACATCTAGTGGCTGACTGATAAACTGCAGATAAGCATAAGTACGCAATTCTTTAACAGTCGCTCGAGACACAAAAAATAAATAGCTTCAGCTCTCTGGCTCTCTTTAAGGACTCCTTTCTCCCAGTTTTTACAAGTCGGATACTAGGACACTGTTCATCCCTTTGAAAGAAACCTTTCTCTACTCGCCAAACATCAGGTGATGCTTCAGAGTTCCCTTCCTCTAATTCTCTCGAGAGAAAGTTTAGGTTCTCTCTTCTGCCTCTTTGGTCTATGCTTTGCCTAGTATTCCTGTCTAACACTCCAAATGCATTTCAGCAAACAAACAATTAAAAATGAAAACAATTCCTGAAAACAGGAACAATTGATGCGTATTTTCTCTGACCCTGAAAAATCATGTGAAGTTTCTCACCGTGGAGAATTATAGAGCTAAGGTTACTCTCATAACAATATAAAATGCTTTTTATTTCTTTTCACATTTTCATTTATTTTGTTTCCTTTACTTTGATTTTTTTTTTTTCTGTCATTTTGCTGCTGGTGACAAGAGCAAATACAAATATTGCTTTCTGTTTTTCCATGTGGGAGTGTGGCCATGGGGGTCGACAAGCCCCATGGTTGGTGATAACATCAGACTCTTAACTATGAGGCTATCAGGAATGTATAAAGAGTTTAGAAGAAACAAAGAAGGGTGATTCAGGAGACGCCTTGCTGTCCTGGACTGCTTGTTCTCCAGCCGTTAAGGCATGGAGGTTGCTGGGTGTTTGCGGTTGCCGGGCAAAGTTGTTGACCAATGAATAGTTACTGGAAAAGTACTGCTGTGGGGTGAATAGTATAAGAAGGGAGCCTATCCTCAATAAGGGGATGAAGTTATGCAGTTATGCCCTCAATTAGAGGGAGTTGAAGTTATGTCATCAATAAAGTAGTAGCAGTTACTGATCCTAAAAGAACCCTGGTGTCCATGTGGTCTTAACACCACATTTCCACTCTTTTTTTTTTTTTTTTTTTTTTACTAAAAAATTGTCCAAATTCACTGTGCAGGTATTGTTTGGTTCTGAAATTTGGTTTTGAAAAAAAAAGTAGTCTTGCCTACCCTTGGAAGGCTAGTTGCTGATGCAAATCCATAGACTATATATAATTAACCCTAAACATTCTGTTTGTCAGTTGTAATTGGCATTTTCCTTCCAGGAAATGCATTTGTAGCTGTCTGCTCAGTTTTATAGGGGCTGTGCTTATGTCTAAAAATAAGAAATTAATGTATCCATTTTGTTGTTTTGGAAAAAAAAATCAAGGAGTTGTTCAGATATGATCGTAAAAGGATTTTTTTCCTTGTTTTTCCTAAAGAATTCATTTTGCAACACAGCTGAAATAAGGGAAAAAGCAGTGAACCCTTTCAGCATGAAATATCCCTGCCTGCATAGAGGAAAAATAAGGCTGAAGCTCCAAAGTAGTGCCCCGAGGGAAGAGAAATGCCTCATGTGAAGCAGCTGGTACAGGCACACCACAAGTTTCAGTCTAGACAAATCCACACTTTCCCTCAAAACAAACAAACTCCAGAATCACTCAGAACAAACACACTCCAGTCCAAAGCCAGTCAAGACAGCAAGCAAATACACTCTAGAAAACACCAGGCAATTAGAGTCCTGAACTCAGTTTAAACAGAGGCACAGCAGATCAGCAAACACTCCCTTCCCCTCATAAAAAACAAACACACGAGGCAGCCACACTGCTCTCCCCTGCAGTCCTGGCCCAGGAAGGAGGGCCACGCCTTCCCCCTGCTGTATTGTTCTCAGTGTGGCTGGCTTCCTGACCAGGAAAGGAAATTCTGATGTAACTCTGCTAATGAGAGTTCTTTGTGTGCTTTTTCTGTCATCATAATTGGATTTTATTTGAGTGGGGGCTAGGAAACAGCTTTCCAAAAAAAAGGACCTGGGGTGGTCCTGGTGGACAGGTTGACCATGAGCCAAAAATGTGCCCTTGCAAACAAGAACAGTCTACTGGGCAGCATTTTGGCAGAGCATTGCCAGCAGGTCAAGGGAGGTGGTATTTCTCTGCTCAGCACTGGTGAGATACACCTGGAGTGCTGGTCTGCCCAGTACAAGACAGACGGGTACACTAGGGAATCTGGCAAAAGACCAATATTGTCAAAGATCTGGAGAACGTACATAGAGACATTGGTGGAGCTGAGGCTGAGCTCTCTGGGAAGAAGACATACTTTTTTGTTGTCTTTGACTACCTCATAGGTACTTAGAAATATCTATAGTAAGGTTATTCTCAGAAGTGTCCAGTGAAGCGATAAGAGATAACAGCCAGCAAGTGGAATTGCAATATAGGGGAAAAAAGTAATGTGTGATCAAACATTGAAATAGAAAAACAAAACAAACAACCAAACAAACAAAATGAAAACTGAAACTGCAGAGAGGTTGTGGGCTCTCCATTCTTGACATTTACAAATTGATTGGACAACGCTCTGGCAACCAAATGTAAGTTTGATGTCCTCTGGAGAAATGTTGGACCAGGTGAATTACTGCTAGCTTTTAGTTGAAAGCAATGTCCTTTTAGTTAGGATAAACTTCTTATACAGATCTCTCAAATCTTAAACATCAATAATTTTACCACCACAGCACATAGATTTCAGTCGGTAAAAGCTTAAAAAAAGGAAAAAATAGATCTTAATGCATCTCTCACAGGTTGAACTGACCTTATTTTCCTAAATTAGATTCTATAAATGAGCTATGGCAGAGCACTCTGCTAGGAGATGGGAAATTTAGGGTCCCTTCCTTCTTTGGAGTGAAAAGGTCCAAAAGGTTCTCTGGAAGGAGAAACTCTCTCAGGTTCCTCCTCAGGGTAAATAAAAGTACTCATCTTTCTATTCAACTTTCTTTTCTCCATGCTTTATAACTGCTGAGCTAAGCAGATGAGGAATGCAAGGGCCAGGAGAAAAACAGGAGGCCTGAAATAGGAAGTGCAAAGCTAACAACGCAAGTTTCCTCAGTCTGTCTAGCACTTAGCTGTAATTCCTTCTTCTTGTTCCAGATTAAACTTTCTGAAGAGAAACTGAGCTGAAAAAATGTGTTGTATACAGACAGCACTAGTAATACAAGAGCTTCTCTGCTGGATGTAACAGGCTTCGCTTTCTAGTATCATACACAACAGCGCCATATACCTACAAGGGAAGCTTCAAGGAGCCTTGCAAGAGCAAACATAAATATTTCAGCTGTCCTGCAAGAAGCATGACATACTCATATAAGCAGGGAGGACAGGGCTCAGTTTTACTTGTTTGGGATTAAACACATTACGGGTCCAAACTACTGAAGTTGTTAAAACCCCTTTTTCCAGCATAAGCACTGTAGGATCAGTCATTAAGACTGAAAAAAACTTTCATCTTTGCTTTCTAAATTCCTTTTCTCTGAGCTTTTTACAGGCTTCTTAAAATCTGTGATTTGACAAAGCCCGGATAAGTGAACATTCACAGAGCTTTTATACCATGTTTAGGCCATACTTCTGCCATTTAAGGCTATTTATACAACTAAACCTTGCTCACGTGAGTAAGCATATAACAGGAGTTTGCATTTGCAGGAGTACTTCTAGAGATATGTCTTCATCATACTTTGATAACCATATTCTGAGCCAGAAGGCACAAGTTATCTCTAAAGTAGGAGACAAGAAACCATCTCAGCTATTATGTTCCCAAGTAGGCCTTATAAACTCAGGCTCAGAAATGTGTATGCTGCTACATCTTACTGCAAGGTCCCCTCGCTTGTCTAGAACATCCAGCAGACTGTCATGTGGATAAACCTATGATACATTTGTATCCCAATCCAACTGGAAAAGGTGCTTCACTGTATTCAGTGTTATGCCTGGAAGCAGACTGTGCGTATATGTCTTTTTCCTTAACCATTACAAAATACTTACAGCAGGAAAAAAATAATTTCAGCAGGAAAAAAATAAAATAATAATAATAATAATAAACACATGCCAAATTTCATGCACGAACTGAAGGAACTGCCTGAATGAGATATTACTTTGCATGTCCTCATTGGTATGGCTCTTCTGATGGCCACAGATAGCAAATACAGAGACTTACGACGTGGTCATGGAAACAGCGTGGTTTCCCAAGGTGAATCGATACGCATTTTTTTTTCCGACAGAAATACCAAAGAAATCTTTTGAAAGAGATATTCTGATGTGGTTTATACAGAAGTAAGCTTTTCACATGTGTACAGGCAGGCAACCATGCAGGGAAAAAAAACAATAGAAGGAGTGAGCTGCACTTATAGTGCATGTTATTTCCTTAAACAAACTCAGATGGCATATGTGTGCTAGTTACTGTCAGGTACCAGTCTGTAGCAGTGTCATTCTACCTGCCATTTAAAACACTTAGAGTGGAAGGTGCTGGAGAAAAAGAGGCACTAACTTAACAGTCCTTGCCTCAAAGAATAGACTATAGGACCTCTAGGGCACCTCAGCTGTTCTGTAGGCTGAAATAAAAGTATAAGGCACCTCAAAGAATGTTTTCACATAGAAAATTCAAGGGATGAGAAAAGAGAAGAAAAAAGTACGGAATACTGGGGTTTATCAGAAAATCTTGGACATATGTCGAGCTCAGACTCCTGATCAAGACTGCAGGTAGCTGCCTTCAATCGTTTGGTGTCTGGTACCCAGGACCCCTCATCAGGGGCAGTCTCATACATCTCCTCTTTGAATTGAATGCATATGGCTCACTTCTTTTAAGGGAGGCAAGGGGTGTTTTACCACACACCTCTCGTCTGATCTCTCAGTGGCTATGACATTCTCCAGAAACCTAAAATCTCAATTCTGATGCTCTGCCCCTTGCTGCAGCAGCTGCCCCTTGGGCTATGCATGGGCTGCAAGGCTCCCAGGTGAGGGTGCCTTCACATAGGGAGTGCAGGACACTTCTAAGGTGAGAGTTCTGGTGCCTAAGGCAGTACATGTATTTTGCCATTTAGATGGAAAACCGAGGCAATTCTGGGAGCAGTGAATAGAGTCAGAAGCCACCACAGGGATTTATCAAGGAAAACACCCCGAGTGGGGAGTGAAGTCACTACAGCTGTGTCCTCTTCAGAGATGGGATGTGGGAGAGGGGTCAGATATTTCCATCAGCACCTACAGGAGATGAAATATCTGCCTGCTTAATATCCAGACTGTGTGACACTGTGGCAGAGGAAAGCAAAACTCTGGGTGAACGTTCTGGTCAGAGAGGAAGGTTCAGTTTTTAGGCATTTGAGGAAAGTCTTTCACCAGTGAATAACAGCACAAAGGCTTCTTCTTCCCATCTGAACATGTAGTTCTAGTTTGGTGAAGTTAATTAACCTTAATTTATGAGCAGAACCTGATGGTCCAGAGGCTGAAGTAAATGTCAGAGAGTTCAGTAACTTCAGGGACTTCAGAAATCAGGGCTAGATTCCCTTCTCTTTTCATCAGTCTGTTTTAAGGACCAATCCAGCATGCAGTGAAGTCAATAGTAAGCATTTCATTATTTTCAGTAAGGAGTAGTTCAAGCCTCACATGTTGGGAGAACATTAATTAGCACTGTATCCCAACGTGTATCACAACGTGAAGCAAGTGGGGATGGTTTGGTATTCTACTGATGACTATTTACAAAATAAACATTCTCTTTTGACAGAAAATATTCACTTTGATATAACTTTCTTGGTTTTCTGTTAGGGAAAGAGGATATAGAAATAAAAAATATATTTAAAAATAAAAATATTTAGTGGAATTAAAAAATATATAAATTCAATTACTTATTTTGCTATTCCAAGCATTTTATTGTTTTAAAAACTGTATTTTATATGAATTTTATATTTAGGAGAAAGGAAAATGGGATTTTATTATATGATTTTTTTTTTTTTTTTTAAATCAAAATCCAAAGGCACAAACAAAGAAGATTTTATGCAGTTTGGTGTAGAAGAGAATGCCTGTGTCAGGAATTAAGGGAAAATTTTAAGCAAAATCCCATGGTAATCTATGGTGGTTTTGATTAGCTTTAACAGTGAGACATATGGGTATATATATATTTTAAATACAGGATGTTAATGAACTTTTTTGTTTTGGTTTGGTTTGGTTTTTGTTTTTTTGTCTTTACTGTTTGAGAGAATTTTTGCTTAATGTTTCACTCTTTATTCTGCTTGATGTGCCTGGGATCTGCAGTGGCAGTGCTTTTCTTGGTTTTCCTCCAGCTGTTAGTGCTGTTACCGTCATGTTTAGAAATGACGTATCAGAACCCCACTGTGCTACATGACATGTACAAGGGCTGAATCAAAATATGGTCCCTGAAATATGAGGCAGGGAAGAGAGAGAAGAAAAGAGAATAGAGAACAGAGAAAATAAAATTAAAACCAAAAAAAAAAAAAAAACCACTTTAGTTGGTTGATATAACAGACTGCAGTCTCATTTAGCTCTCACAGCAATGTGTTCCTGGTATTAAAAATATACTGCAAAATACTCAGTTCTAAGAAAAATGCTAAATAGGGTGGCAAAAACAAACCTATTTTTTTCTTGTGATGAACAAACACTTTTGCTATATTTGATGGGTTACATCCCTGCAAAGAATGGATTGGTGTGGCATTAATGAGACAACACCCATTTATGCCTCAGTAAGATGTGGCTGTCAGGTGCTTCTATTAACATATGCATTAACCTTGTGGCACACTATTTAACTCAAGCTCAGTGTTTGACAATCCCAGTTTTATTGCTACTGAATCATAAATTCAATTCTCAGAGAACAAAAGTAGTTCAGGAACCACTTCTAGAGTGGTTCTCTAGGATACTGTAGGATAGATTTACACCAATCTGGATCTGGTCCAACCAATCTGGATCTTCTTCTGCAACAATTACAGCTAATGCTCAATGCCTAGTTCATAGGCTTGTTTTTTCCCTTTCTTTTTTTTTTTTTTTTTTTTTTTTTGTTCCAATATTACAATGAATTCAGAAGAAATCTATTGTAGACTTGCAAAAAAAAAAAGAACATCTTAGAAGGGATTATGTGCTGATGTCTTTTATTTCTTGCTGGGACAAAAAAAAAAAGACAAGGAAAAAAAAAAAAAGAAGATTCTTGCTGGGCCTATTCTGGTTTTGTTATTCTCCCTTCTTTCTTTACTTTTGCTTTGAATATCAGCTCAGACCAATGACAGTGCTTTGCTCCCGGGGGCTGGAAGGGTTAAATTCCTCCCACTCCGCCGGTCTCTCTTGAAGCTGGAGTTACACTCATGAAGGATCTAGCATAGGGAGGGATGGATTTCTTAAGACAGCCTGAGGGCTCCAGCAGCAGCCTTCGCTTTCAATCAATGTCGAGAGACATGAGTGGAAATTCATTCAGTGAACAGTCGGAGGTCTTCCCCTGTCCATACAACTGCCTGACACACAATCCCAAGCACAAACTGGTGGCATCTCAGCTGGAGATCTGACATTTTGCCGAACCACCATTTGCTTGAGAGCTGATAATTAAACACTCCTTCTCCTTTAAAAAAAAATAATAATAGAAGGTACATAGAAATTTAAGTGAACTCTGCTGGTAACCTTGGAGGCTTCCTTTTTTTCAAGGTCTCGGGTACATGCCAAAATGTATTCTGTTCAGGATTGGTCTTGGACATACAATTGCCTTTTCTGTTACCTGACCATATTATTCTGACTGTTTTCATTTGACTTGCCTCTGGGATGCTGTGCTGCTCTGGCAGAGAGATCCGTGTGCTGGCAGAGTTCATGAACTCACGCTTGCAAGCTGATCTTTGCCCTATGTGTTTCTAAATATTTTGGTGTGTATATAATGTAACAGAATGTGACTTTGCAGTAAGAAGCCAAAAAGACACAAAGAAGAAGAAACATCTCGCATCCTCTCTTTACTCTGCATCTCCCCCTCTCCTCAATCCTGTCAAGTTTCATTATCCTCACAAGGCAACCAGGTGAGTCATAATATTTAGCCAATACTGGGGGAAGGGAGAGTTTTTAATTAATTTCATTATACATTAGCAAAGTCCAGCTCATGATTCAGTGGAAGTCTATAGAGTCTTTTGCGGACAGATGGGAACTTACCCTCACTGTCCTCTGAGCTTCCTGGATAGGGTAGAGATGTACTAAATCAGTTTATTAACTGCTCTGCTGTGCAGCTCAAATGTGAGGCCACCAAAACCGACACACTACCCATAGCCTGAACTTGACTTGGGCTTAGTCAACTCAGATTGAAGACACTGTTTTTTTAACCTCTACTCACAGTAAAATAGATAAATAAATAAAAATAAAAAATAATAATAATTTTGAAAATGTAAGCATATCTGGAGGTGTAATGTAGAGCATCAGAGAATCAAAGAAACAGCACTAGTGTTCTGTATGATCAGATGTCATCTGGTATCATTCAGTTGTAATGTGAGGTGTCATGAACTCTGGTTCTGGGACAGAGAAAAAATCAAGCCTAGGTACTAAAAGGGCAGAGGGAAACAAATATAGTCCATAACCTTATGTCAGAAAATGAATGTATCACAATCAGAGCAGAAGACCAGAAAAGGGATTCTGCCCTCTGAATACGCCTCTCAGTTATGTCACACTGGACATCCTTACCTAGATGTAAGTTTGTTCCACTGGTTCCAACATTTGTTCTATTACTCTATTTTCTTTGTTTATTTGTTTGTCTGTTTGTTTGTTTGTTTGTTTTGGGGTGTATTTATTTATTTATTTGACTTCAGCAAAAAGAAAAGAAAAAGATCAAAGGGCATATTTCCAGCAAGGTCACCTTGTTGTAATGAGCAAGCCTCATACTCATGAGGCTATAAAATTTTTATACAGTATATATGCAGCTGGATCTGATTGCAACAAGGAATTTCACTGATATTGCAGTGAGATGTAAACCAAAGCAGAGATCAGATTTTCTTGTGACTGAAGAAAAGTACTGGCCTAAAATTATGAGGCTGTAGTGAGGTAGGGATTGGTCTATTCTCCCATGTGCCCGGTGATAGAACAAGAGCGAATGGGCTAAAGTTGCACCAGGGGAGGTTTAGGTTGCATATTAGGAAAAACTTCTTTACTGAAAGGGTTTTTAGGCATTGGAATTGGCTGCCCAGGGAAGTGGTTGAGTCACCATCCATGGAGGTCTTTGAAAGACGTTTAGATGTTGAACTTAGTGATATGGTTTAGTGGAGGACTTGTTAGTGTTAGGTCAGAGGTTGGACTAGGTGATATTGGAGGTCTCTTCCAACCTAAATGATTCTGTGATTGTGTGAAAATCATCCCTGTCCGTGGAGTTGCTCTTTAGCCTCTCATTCCCCACTTTGAATGTATATTCAGGATTGCCTAATCCCAGCACTTGCCCTTGTTAAACTTCATGCAGTTGGTGACTGCCCAGCACGTTGATTTGTCAAGATCTCTCTGCAAGGCTTATATACTCTTGAGTGAGTAAACGACTCCTCCTAGTTTAGTATGCATTCAAGTCCTACATCCAGATCATTTATGAAAACTTTGAAGAGAACTGCCCTAAAAGGGAGCACTGTGGAACCCCACAGGTGACTGGCCACCAGCCTAATGTAACCCCAAATACTGTAACCCTTTGAGTTTTGTCATGAAATAGTTTTAAGATGTATGATCTGCTCCTTCCCTTTTATTTAAGAAAACATTTGTAGGTAAATGGGAACTGAACTGAGGATTCTGGTTTTATTTCCACAGCTCTCTACAAATATTCATCTGTGCTTCAGTGTATTTTGTTGCATGCATAAACCTAAAGGCCAGGCTAAGGAATCCTGGAGCACTACACTGCACTACCTCTATTAAATTTGCTGCACAAATAACTTCAGAGTCAAGCTACGAACTCTAGCTTCAGTCCAATATCATGCCAAGAGTCATATGAAGAAAAAGAAGAAAGAAAAGAGGAGAAGAAGCAGGAGGAGGAGAAGGAGGAGGAGGGGGAGGAAGAGGAGTAGAAGGAGGAGAAGGAGAAGGAGAAGGAGAAGGAGAAGGAGAAGGAGAAGGAGAAGGAGAAGGAGAAGGAGAAGGAGAAGGAGAAGGAGAAGGAGAAGAGAAGGAGAAGGAGAAGGAGAAGGAGAAGGAGAAGGAGAAGGAGAAGGAGAAGGAGAAGGAGAAGGAGAAGGAGAAGGAGAAGGAGAAGAAGGAAGAAGAAGGAGAAGGAGAAGAAGGAAGAAGAAGAAGGAAGAAGAAGAAGGAGGAAGAAGAAGAAGAAGAAGAAGAAATAAATTTTTAAATATCCTGTTTAAAGTTTCCTCTCTAATTGGTGTGGTTCTAGGCTGACAGGGAAGAGGATGGTGGATGTATTCTGACCCATCCAAACCTGTGACCCCAGAATGCTGCAAAGCCACTGAGCTGAATTAGCTGGATGGTAGTCTTCACCTTTCCTTGGCAGACCAAGGAAGAAGCATTGGAGAGACAGTGCTTCAGGGAAATGTCTTTGAGGGTTGGTGCCTCCTGGGCTGGGAAAGCATGTTGTACATAGAGCATTTTTCAGGGCAATGCACCTACATGACATCCAGTCACAAATCAAATCCCCTGCCTTGTGATTCTCCAAGATTACTGTCTGGTCCCTCATCCTTTATTCGGGACGCTGAGGGGCTCTCATTAGGGAAAAAGGGAATAGCAAGGATGAACAAATAAAGCCAAAGGAACATAAGCAAAGAACAAAATGAAGAGTAATACTTATGAAAGATATAGTGGCCTCAGAAGTGTTCATCTCTACTTTTATTTTAAACCTCCATTGGGTATCCTCAGTACATCACAGAGCTCTGAGGGCAATCGAGTCCTTCCCCACTTCACTACTGTGCTGCACAGCCAGCTCTCTTTGCCCTTGGTGAATATCAATGAGCTCCTCTGTTCTGTTTTCTTACACATCACATCCCTCTGTGATGCTGCACATGGAACAAATAGCAGCAGTGCACTAAGCCAAACATATCTTGTCAAGTGAGTGCCATTACAACGTAAGGATTGATTTGCTGGAGGAAGCCTTGCATATAAGCAGACGTTGGAGCAATGGTCAGGGTTAACAAGTTTCCACTTGGAAAATTTATTTAGAGCACAATAACAAAAGGACCATCCAGTTGCTTCCTTTTAGATCCCAGCAACTGCACATATGGGTTAGTCTCAAAACTTCCTGGGATGGGACAAAGAGAGGGTTATATTTATACAGGCACTCCCCTCAGTCTCCTGCACCTCTTCCAGGCAAGTGCTTCTAGCAGGTAGCTGTCTCTGGATATGAGCCTCCACATGCTCTCATTTTTATTGTCAGCCCAGGCCCCTAGCAATCTGTCTCTGGTGATAACCTTTTCAGTTATCCCTGGATAAGCTGGGAGGGTTGATTTTTTGAATAAGAGATATGGTGACATCCCCTAACTTTGTAGGAAATGCTGCTGGTGATGCACAAGGGACTTCCACTTCTCCTCTGCTGAAGGTGTCTGGCACCAGCACTAGAATGTTGAGCTTTCAAGAAAAAACACCTTACAGAAAAGACATTGAATAATTAATGGTGTTAGCAATAGATTTCCTGGCCTTGGCAAAACAGAAATGGAATTAGGCACTCATCCAGCCTCTTGTAATTCCATCTTTACCACATATTCCATATTTCTCAGCATGGAGGCTGCCTTTGATTCTCCCTTTCCAGAAGAAAATGGAAGGTCACGTGAGTATTTGACTGACTTTGCATCAGGTGTTGTGTAATGGGTTCATATTGAATGTTGACTGTACATTTTCAGAGAGATGGAGTGGATTGACGTCAGATCACTTTCAGACTTAATATCTATGATTCTAGAAGACCTCTTATGTTTAAGTGCAAGTAGGATTGACTCAACAGCAGGACAACACAGAAATATGTCATTACTTATGTTATTACTTTTTTGTTATTACTTTTTGGAACGAAAAATCAGGAGCTCTCTCTCTCTCTTTTTTTTTTTTTTTTTTCCTATAAGGCACATGACCTTTGACTTCCACAGGTCCCCAGAACCCTGGGAAAGAATTTCCAAATGGAAATAATCAGTTTGAAACCAAAATCATAAAGTAAAAAATGTTGATTGCTGTAATAAAAAATGCTATTCCTTAGGAAAATATGGTATTAGTTTACAGCTTTTTCTTTTCCATTTGGCTCCTCTCAAATATGAAACCTTCATATTAATGCCAGCTTGGTAAAGGAAATGGCATTCATGTAATACTGATCTTAATGTATTAGTGGAGTAAAAAAGGGTAAGTGTAAAACTTTGGTATATAAGTCTTGAACTGGACAAGGAGGCACATTTTGCCATTGGTAGCCAGAAGAATGATAATATTTTTCAGGCCATAATTAGGATGTTAATTTTTCTGTCATGACTATACTGTCTTCTTTGGGAATCCTGTACCCATCAGATAGAAACCTCTCCAATAACTTTCATCTGGCTGCAGTCCTCTTCATCTGTGTCTGCACAAACGTGGTACATAACCATGCCATGTGCTCTGTGGCTCTGTGAGTCATTTATCATTGTCCATCTTAAAGCAGGCTTCAGATCAGAACTGGGGAAAAAAAAAAAACAGTACTATTCTGCAAAATACTAAAGACAGCATAAACATCCATTCCCATTCAACTAAGTATTTAAACCTGACTTATGTTTTTACAGGTGCTCAATATTCTTGAAGTTAAAGGCACCCCATTTTTCTTATTTGTTGGGGGAGGGGGAGGCATAAATATAAGCATAGGTCCTTCATTGAATAGGTATTGCAGAAGAATTGTCATCACAGTCTAAGACTTCATGGAAAGATGGAAACATTTAGCAATTAACAGTCATTATTTTAGGAACAAATTGTAGGTCAGTCATGGGGATTAAAGACTATTTCAGAGATTATTATATTTCTCCCTATTTATTTATTTTTGTCATTTTTCTGAAAGCTCAAACTAACATGAGATCATTTAGTCTTCCAGGCCTGGGGGGAAATATTCATAGTACATCCCTTTCAAAATATTAAGAGGAAAATTACATGAAATCATTTTAATGCAAGGGAAAAATTATCATTTTTGAGCTGAAGTAATACTGAATGTTGAAAATTATAACAATATTCATTATTGTGTTGTTTCAGAATAAGTAGCCCCTTCACATATATTTGCCATTAAGAATTGATATAACCACATTGTTTGTTCTTTAATTAGTTTTCTAAACACATAAGAAACTAAACTGAATAAATCAAAATGACCTTTAAATTCTCAGAATTACATCCTATTTAAATGACCATAATAAGGTAATAACAACCCAAGCTAATAGTAGTTCTACTTTCCATACTCTATGACTCTCCATGTGATATGTGACATTATTAATTTCAGTGTGATTACAAATTATTCCCATAGTCCAGATTTAATACAGTATTGATGTTGTTCTTAATATAGATTTTTCAGTAAAGATACAAAGCAAAGCCAGTCCCACTTAATATTGGTTGACAATAAAAATAAAAATAAATAAATAAATAAACTTATGGCATATCTACATGGGCAGAAGGAAGTTCAAGTGAAATATAATAATCTAATTTCATTGAAGGCATACTTAGTTTGAATTAGGGAAGACAAAAGGGAAGAAAATATGCACACAGAAAGAATCTACTATTACTGCATTTCTAGAATTAAAGCAACTATTTATTGCTGCTGCTAAGCATTTGTGGCTGATGTTACACAATCAACCGTTTTGTTGTTGTGACCAGGACAATACAGTAAAATTTAGTGTAGTTCTCCAGATTTATATTACCTACTCAGGAGCAGAATTTGATGCAGAGGCATCTGAGATTATATGGTTGTTTATTCTAGTAATTATCTGGAAATACTCTAACAGTTCTACATACCTTGTGTTTGTCCTGGGCTCGCCTAGCCCTTGGTTTAAAGTCTTCTGCTACATGCTATATCTACAGCACACACATCTCAGCTGAAATGCAGCAAGTACTATAATCTCTGGAAAATTATGTTTTCTGTTGCTAAATCTCAACTGAGCACATTATCTGGATGTGGAAGCTTGTTGCTCCTGTTCTGTTCTAATTTGAAGACAGATTAATGCAAAGCACAGAAGGTTTCAGATAACCTGCTTGATTTTGTTCTGGATCAGAAGATAAATAAACACCCATCTATTTACCAATGCAGAACAAGTAGTCACTGCACTGATTGCCAACCCTCACTTCCCCAAATTTCTGCCTATTCCATCAGTATTTAGTTGATCAGAGAGTGAAAGCTCCTCTGGAGCTTTCCTGCAATTTCCTCATCCCTGAAGGGGATTGCAGGGGCAATAAGAGGCATTGCATAAACATGGGTGAGGAGGTTCAATTGTCCTTCTAAGTCAAGTTTAGTACAACTGACACTGTAAACACTACTAACTTTACTAAGAGCATTGAACAAGTACTATACATGAACAAGTAGCTGTGAGTAACAGAAGATCCTATGTCAGTTCATCCAGGACAAATCATGTGTTTTGCCTGTAGCAAATATGAGGTGATACACAATAATCTCTAAAAAAGAAAGAGAATTCACTCTACATACCTTATATTCATCCTAGACTAAGAGTGCCTACATGGATTTGTTATCACAGTTTAGCTCACGTTTTAACTAATTACATAAATAAATGATTTGTGCACCTGGCACACTAGGCCAGATGTTGTTCATATGCATAATAAAGAATTCTGTCTTGCCTGCAGAACTTGCTGTTTAAGCAAACAAGGCAAAGGGTAGTTGTTCTTCACTATTTTGCAGTGGGGGAACAGAGATGCTGTATGACAGGGAAGCTAGCTTGTCCCAAGTAACACAACAAATCTGTGGGAAGAGGCAGTACTAAACTCAGGTATCAAATGAGCTAGTAGTGAAATCTTATTTCTGATTAACAGGTATCTTTTCCCACCACCACAATGAACTGTAGTATTTTTCTCACATAGATACCCCTAAGCCCATGGAAAGATTTCACTTGTGATGCCTAACAGTCTGAGATATAGCATTCAAACATGTTTTAAGAATAAAACATGGGGGGCTCACTGAGAGGGCTTTAAACTAGGAAAGAAGGGGGATGGGACTGAAAGAAGATGGGGCTGAAAGAAGGCTTGTTGGAGCTGTAACAGGGGGAACAATGGCAAAGCCGGGGAAGAAGGCAATGGCCCGACTGAAGTGCATCTACACTAATGCACGCAGCATGGGTAACAAACAAGAGGAGCTGGAAGCCATCGTGCAGCGGGAAGGCTATGACTTGGTTGCCATCACGGAAACGTAGTGGGACCACTCTCATGACTGGAGTGCTGCAATGTCTGGCTATAGGCTCTTCAGAAGGGATAGGCAGCACAGAAGGTGTGGTGGTGTGGCTCTCTATATTAGAGAGTGTTTAGATGTTGAGGAACTTGAGGCTGGGAATGATAAGGTTGAGTCCCTATGGGTTAGGATCAGAGGGAAGGCCAACAAGGCAAGCATTCTGGTGGGTGTCTGTTATAGACCACCAAACCAGGATGAGGAGACTGTTGAGGAGTTCTACAGGCAGCTGGCAGAAGCCACGAAATCATCAGCGCTTGTTCTGGTGGGGGACTTCAACTTCCCAGACATATCCTGGAAGCACAACACAGCCCAGAGAAAGCAGTCTAGGAGGTTTTCTGGAGAGCATGAAAGATAGCTTCCTGACGCAGCTGGTTAGTGAGCCTTCCAGGGGAGGTGCCCCGCTAGACCTTCTGTTCACAAACTGTGATGGACTGGTGGGAGATGTGGTGGTCGAGAGCTGTCTTGGGCAGAGTGACCACGAAATTGTTCAGTTCTCTATTCCTGGTGAAGTCAAGAAGGGGACCAGTAAAACCGCTGTCTTGGACTTCCGGAGGGCTGACTTTGAGCTGTTCAGGACACTGGTTGGCAGAGTCCCTTGGGAGGAGGTTCTGAAGGGCAAAGGAGTCCAGGAAGGCTGGGCACTCTTCAAGAAGGAAATCTTAATGGCTCAGGAGCAGTCTGTCCCCACATACCCAAAGACGAGCCGACGCGGAACTAGACCAGCCTGGCTGAGCAGAGAGTTGTGGCTCAAGCTTAGGAGAAAAAGGAGGGTTTATAATCTTTGGAAAAGAGGGCGGGCTACTCAAGAGGACTATAAGGATGTTGCGAGTCTGTGCAGGGACAAAATTAGAAAGGCCAAAGCTCATCTGGAGCTCAATCTGGCTACTGCCGTTAAAGATAACAGAAAACATTTTTACAAATACATCAACACAAAATGGAGGACTAAGGAGAATCTCCATCCTTTACTGGATGCGGGGGGAAACTTAGTTACAAAAGATGAGGAAAAGGCTGAGGTGCTTAATGCTTTCTTTGCCTCAGTCTTTAGCAGCAAGACCGGTTGTTCTCTGGATACCTGGTACCCTGAACTGGTGGAAGGGGATGGGGAGCAGGATGTGGCCCTCACTATCCATGATGAAATGTTTTGCGACCTACTACAGCACTTGGATGTACGCAAGTCGATGGGGCCGGATGGGATCCCCCCGAGGGTACTGAGCGAACTGGCGGAGGAGCTGGCCAAGCTGCTTTCCATTATATATCGGCAGTCCTGTCTATCAGGGGAGGTCCCAGTCGACTGGCGGCTAGCAAACGTGACGCCCATCTACAAGAAGGGTCGGAGGTTAGACCCGGGGAACTATAGGCCTGTTAGTTTGACGTCAGTGACAGGGAAGCTCATGGAGCAGATTATCTTGAGTGTCATCACGCGGCACTTGCAGGGCAACCAGGTGATCAGGCCCAGTCAGCATGGGTTTATGAAAGGTACGTCCTGCTTGACGAACCTGATCTCCTTCTATGACCAAGTGACGCGCTTGGTGGATGAGGGGAAGGCTGTGGATGTGGTTTACCTTGACCTCAGTAAGGCTTTTGACACCGTTTCCCACAGCATTCTCCTCAAGAAACTGGCTGCTCGTGGCTTGGACTGGCGTACGCTTTGTTGGGTTAAAAATTGGCAGGATAGCCGGGCCCAACGAGTTGTGGTGAATAGAGTCAAATCCAGTTGGAGGCCGGTTACTAGTGGAGTCCCCCAGGGCTCAGTGCTGGGGCCAGTCCTCTTTAATATCTTTATCAATGACCTGGATGAGGGGATCGAGTGCACCCTCAGTATGTTTGCAGATGACACCAAGTTAGGTGCGTGTGTCAATCTGCTCGAGGGAAGGAAGGCTGTGCAGGAGGATCTGGATAGGCTGGAGCGATGGGCTGAGGTCAACTGCATGAAGTTCAACAAGGCCAAGTTCCGGGTGCTGCAGATAGGGCATAACAACCCCAAGCAGCGCTACAGGCTGGGAGATGAGTGGTTGGAAAGCTGCTTGGCAGAGAAGGACCTGGGAGTACTGGTTGATAGGCAGCTGAATATGAGCCAGCAGTGTGCTCAGGTGGCCAAGAAGGCCAACAGCATCCTGGCCTGTATAAGAAGCAGCATGGCCAGCAGGTCTAGGGAGGTGATTGTCCCCCTGTACTCGGCTCTGGTGAGGCTGCACCTCGAGTACTGTGTTCAGTTTTGGGCCCCTCGCTACAAGAAGGACATGGAGGTGCTTGAGAGAGTCCAGAGAAGGGCAACGAAGCTGGTGAGGGGTCTGGAGAACAAGTCTTACGAGGAGCGGCTGAGGGAGCTGGGCTTGTTTAGCCTGGAGAAGAGGAGGCTCAGGGGAGACCTCATCGCTTTCTATAGGTACCTTAAAGGAGGCTGTAGAGAGGTGGGGGTTGGTCTATTCTCCCACGTGCCTGGTGACAGGACGAGGGGGAATGGGCTAAAGTTGTGCCAGGGGAGGTTTAGGTTGGATGTTAGGAAGAAATTCTTTACTGAAAGGGTTGTTAGGCATTGGAATGGGCTGCCCAGGGAGGTGGTTGAGTCACCATCCCTGGAGGTCTTTAAAAGACGTTTAGATGTAGCCCTTAGTGATATGGCTTAGTGGAGGTCTTGTTAGTGTTAGGACAGAGGTTGAACTAGATGATCTTGGAGGTCTCTTCCAACCTAGACGATTCTGTGATTCTCTAATAGAACATCCAAAGGGTTTTATGGAACCTCTGTTGCAAATTGCGGACCATGTTTCAAAGTGGAAAAAAAAAAAAATTCTCAATGCTAACAGTGATCACTGCACAGACCTCATTACAGGTGTGCTCAGCACCTGCTAGGATAGTGTGTTAGGGACAAGGCTCTGAGGTGGCTCTACTCACATTCAGGCTTCTGCTTACACGGAATTCAGAAGACCTCAACATAAATGTCACAAAGGACTGTGGTTTGCACTGTATGGATTAAAAGTATCACCTTAAATGTCCTCTCCAAAGGCTGCCAATGAAGTCTTTTCCAGTGATAAGAAGGGAATTCAAGAGGCTTGATTTACAGTCTGCCGTGTTCACTACTGTACAAGATCCCTAGCTCATAAAACAATCTGCATTAATGTGATTTTTATTTACACTCATGTAGATCACTAAACAAGCTGAAAAGGCATGGGAATGAGGAATGTCCAATACTTGTGCATGTATCATGTGACAGAAATTTTACTTAAGGATGCTTGAATTGTCATCTTGTTTTAAAAGAGAAAAAAAATAATAATAATCTACCAGAGCTTAAGAGCAAAACGAGGAAATGTCCAGGGATACCATACAAATTATCTTTTAACTTAGGGGTGATTGTTTAAATTGATTTTGGGCATGCACTGGATTTAAAAGAAATAATGAGAAATATTCAGATATTGTTTTTCTTCTGCTTCCACCCCAATGCCACTCTTTACCTTTACCCCACAGATAACACTGTCCTAGCAAACACACACACATACAGAACAGACTAAGCTGTATATCATCTTAAACTTGCCAATCCTTCAAAGACTACAAATAAACATACAATCACTTTCCTTATACAGGATATGGGTTATTTATCCCATAGGCAAAGTCATGAATGTTGCTGCTACCCTATTCACAGACCACTGTAACAAATCTTTAGAAGGGATGCTTTTCCTTCATGGATAATTTCAGACATATCTGTTAGTTTGTTTGTTTTGCCTGCTTTTCCTTTTAACTGAGTGTCTATCTGCACAAACCTGTGCTGATGAATGTTATCCAATAGAAAAAAAGAAAAGAAAAAAAGAAAAAGAAAAGGGAATTAAATAGAGGGAGACAACATGGCCTAGTGAATAAAGCAACAGACTTGAGGGGATCAGGAGACCTAGATACTATTCCCAGCTATTCCCTGCAGTATGACTTTAGGCAAGTCTCAGAGCAAGCTTTCCTTCCCTATTCTGTTGTCTATTTATATTGTAGGTTCTTCAGAGTAACTACCATCCCTTGCTGCATGTTTATACAGCCCCAAGTGGGCTTCTGTTCTCTGTTGGAATATCCTACAAATAATAATTGAAACAAACCTCAGAGATCCATATGTTGAAGAAAATATTAGCCTACCTTTTCACATCTGATGTGTCCGCAGATGGTTCTGGGTTACGTTCAGTATCTAGATCATACAAACAAAGAAAACTGTCCTCTGGCAACACAGGATTTAAGTGTCATCAGCAATTCCAGTGCTGTGCAGCACTGCAAAAACTTGACAGACTAAATAATAAATAAAATAAATAATAGGTCTTAATAAGAATAAAAAAATAGGCCTTTATAAGAATACACACACATGGGATTTTATCTAGAGGTAAAAAACATAAGAGTTACAAGAAAAAAAAAAAAGGAGGGAAGGGAAGGGAAGGGAAGGGGAGGGGGGAGGGGAGGGGAGGGGAGGGGAGGGGAGGGGAGGGGAGGGGAGGGGAGGGGAGGGAAGGGAAGGGAAGGGAAGGGAAGGGAAGGGAAGGGAAGGGAAGGGAAGGGAAGGGAAGGGAAGGGAAGGGAAGGGAAGGGAAGGGAAGGGGAGGGGAGGGGAGGGGAGGGGAGGGGGGGGAGGGGAGGGGAGGGGAGGGGAGGGGAGGGGAGGGGAGGGGAGGGGAGGGGAGGGGGGGGAGGGAGGGGGGAGGGAGGGAAGGGAGAGGAGGGAAGGG